>NC_057821.1:20601785-20902678 GCF_910594005.1 Cervus elaphus
TATACTTTACGTTCCTTTCTCATGCGGCCTTCAAAATCAAGAATGTTTCTTTTTCAAAAAGGGGACCTTGCTGCAGCCATGCCTTTGTTATGCGTTTCTGAAATTCCCAAGAGTCCCAAGCTCCAGAAGAGAGTCATTCCTATGAGTCTGTAGCTATTCCTCATTCTGGTGCTTTGTACATGTTTTTAAATAAAAATGTTTTCACTCGAGTGGGTTACCCACCGGAATCACTCACTGTACACAGCTCTGAGGGACTTGTTTCCACAACCTCAAATCCACCCTAACTACAAAGGCTTTGCACTACTCAAAACACTGCAGAGAATGTACTATCGGTGATGCCAAAAATGGAGCCCTTTGAAAGGGACCCTACTTGCTCAGACATGTGAACTGAGAGACGCCTGTCAGCCCCAGGGGCTGTCGACAGACAGCAGGGCAGAGGCCGGCTGGGGAAACCCAGTGGAGAGCCCCTTTCTCCTCTTTTTCCTAAACCACCATGGCCCTGTCATGCTGAGTGAAGTGAGTTAGACTCAGAGGGAGACATGCTGGATGCCATCCCTTACACGTGGAATCCAGAAAGAAATGACACAGATGAACTTATTTATGAATGCAAAGCAGAAACAGCCTTACAGGCTTAAGAGAACGAACTTATGGTTGCCTGGAGGAAGAATGGGGAGAAGAGATAGTCAGGGAGTTTGGGATCAACATGTACACTCTGCTGTATTTAAAATGGATAACCAGCAAGGTCCTACTGTATAGACAGGGAACTCTGCTCAATGTTCCGTGGTAGCCTGGATGAGAGGGGAGTTTGGGGGAGAATGGATACGTGTATATGTATATGTACACACATGTATGTGTATATGTGCATGTACATGTGTGTACACGCATGTATGTGTACATGTGTATGTACATGCACGTGTGTGTGCGCACATGTACGTGTATATGTATATGTATGAGTCACTGTGCTGTATGCCTGAAACTATCACAACATTGCTAATCAGCTGGCTATAACTCAATACAAAATGAAAAGCAAAAAAAAAATTGTTTTAAATATATATGCAAAAAAAAAAATAAATCACCATGGCCACACCCGCCCATGTGTACAGTGAGACCATCTGCAGGAAAAAAAACGTAATGAAAGCGAGTTATCAGTGCCAAATTTCTGACCCTGAGACTCTCCTTTCTCTGAAATTTTCAAAAGAGGCTATTTGAAGAGCTAAGCTCCTTCCTCTTCTATACTCCTTGCAACGCCTTGCACTTCACTGACACAGTGATTCATTGTAAGTGGACTTCTGTTCCAAGTTTTGCAACAGGAGAGAACACAATACTGAGGAGGAAAATGGTCTATTTGAAGGAAAGAAGAAAAATCTCCAGCCTGGAAACTGAAGCAACTTCCTGTGAAATAGTTTGGCTCTAGGACTTTAGGATTCAAAAGCAGACTAGTATAGGACAAACTTAAATACATATATCCGCCAATGGCTTATACGTGTTCATTTTCCCACAGATTAACAGTAGCATAACAATTAGCTTTAAGAGTCAAACTTAAAAAAGTTATGTGATCAGGTGGTTTTCTAAAAACACACAGGTCCATGTGCTGTGGAAGATGCTGCTGTTAATTGTGACGGCTAAGTCTCATTTCTCCCTTGAAGATGTTTAAAAACTGTTCTTCCAAACAATGTGAGTTACAGCAAAAAAATGTGCACGTGTGTGTGTTATTCTAAAAATACATAACCCACTCATTTAGGTGGCTTTTTTCTTCAGTTCATGGTGGAATTTCAAGTATCTGCAAAATAAACCTTAGTGATTCCCAACCAGCCTCCTTTACATGTTGAAAGATGATTGTTTCATAAGACATACGAATGTAAAATATGAATAAAATTTGATTAGAAGTCAGAAAAATGCTTTACATTACACATACAAACAGGTTAATACAAGAGAAAAATATTATCAAGACCAGTAAGAAAAAATAGAGTGGCTATGCCTGAGTAATAATTTTTATTTTGAGCTCCTTGGGAAGACTTATGTAACTTACATAAATTAAGATTTATATAAGTTACATAAAAGTAAGTATTATATAAATTACATAATTCTCCTAATGAGAAAAATATTAGTTCCTCAGAGTCAACAGAGTTTTCTTGGCACTGTATTCTAAATGAAACGTACAAAAAAATAAATAAAATAAATGAAACGTGCCACCTGAATCTTATATGGGTAACAGTGAATCACATGTGTCCTACAAAAAATGCAAAAACAGCTTTCTTGTGGCAAAAATTGAGATTAATTTTCTCGACATCGAAGTCTATGATACAAAACAAAACATCATTAGGACTCTACAAAGAGCTGGGTAAATGAAACCTTTCTTTCATCTAGGTTTACATGTTTTTAGAAAAGCGCTTCCTTCCTGGAAGCAGAGATAGTCCCAGGTTTACCTGGGTGGGGAAGAAGAGACCAATGTTTACCAAAAAGATCTAGTCTAGAGCCACCTCCTCAAGCCACGTCACCTTGTTTAATCACATAACAAACCAAGAATGAAGGTACAGTGAACCCATCTCATCAAAGAGGGAACTGAGACTCAAAGAAGCTAAACTGAGCAAGATCACATAAGTAGGATGCAGATGAGGCAGGATTTGGACTCCAGTGCGTCTGAACCCAATCCCCCTCTCACTGGCCCTCCCGCCTCCCTGTCAGGGCCTGTGTTAGGTCCAGAGCTGGACAGCGTAGGATGCAGCTGGCTCTGCTGTCCTCAAGATACTTAGAATCAGACTTCCCTGGTGGCCCAGGGGTTAAGAATCTGCCTGCCAATGCAGAAGACATGGGTTCAATCCCTGGTCCGGGAAGATTCCACAAGCCGTGGGGCAACTAAGCCCCAGTGAGCCACAACTACCGAGTCCACACACCGCAGCTACCAACGCACACGTGCCTTGGAGCCTGTGCTCTGCAACAAGAGAAGCCATCACAATGAGAAGCCTGCAGACTGCAACTAGAAAACAGCCCCACAGCTAGAGAGAGCGGCAACAGAGGCCCAGCACAGCTAAAACAAGTTTTGCTTAATTTTTTAAAAAATAAAAAAAAGACAACAATCATCTAGTTGGATTAGACAATCCGTAACAAGGATTGTATACTATCCTCGTACTCTATGCATTATACTCTATGCATTAATAATAATGCGTACTCTATGCATTAATAATAAACTAATAATAAACTAAACAGCTTGGAGCTCATAATAGCTACAAACCTGGTGGGAAACTGTAGATTTTGAACAATGTATAAGATATGATAGTTCAACACATTTGATGAAAAATCTTAAGTATGTCAGGTATCACTTCAATGGGTCTCCCCTTCAAATCACTGATAGAGATGCTGGGTTTTATGTTTAAAATGATGGTTATGCTGTAAAATACAACATTCCCAGTAAAATACAACATTATTGAAATATTACTAGAAATTGATCAAATTTAAAAAAAAACACAAGCTACACATTATGATTCTATATATTCTATATAAAGGAGTATGATTGAGCAAATAATAATGAAAATACATGTGTAAGTAGCACCCTAACAACCCCCAGTCTCATAGAGAAAGTATCACGTGAACTGATATCCATCACACTGATCTCATCCATTGAGCTTAAATGTCAGGCCTGCTGTGAAGGATACCTTAGCAGAGTTATAAAGTTCATGTCCAAACTCTGTGACTTCCTCTGGTTATCTCTAAGTTGGCTGAGAATTTCATGACCACCAAGCTGGAACCAGAGTCAAAAAGTCAAGAAAGGCCAGGTGAAACCCAGGCCAACTTTTGCTGGTGAGTACAAGGAAAAATAATTATAAATAAATCTCATTGTTCCCCCTCCCTTCCCTGGCCTCTGTCTCCAAAACCACCTCTTAAAAAAGGAATGTTCTGAGGCAAAAGAATGCAATTGTTACCCTTGAATTTGTAGATGCTTTTTGTTTTTGAGTTTTGGGCAGTGTGGCATGCAGGATCTTAGCTTCCCAGCCAGGGAAGGAACCCTCGCCCCCTGCAGTGGAAGCACAGATTCTTAACCACTGGACTGCCAGGGAAACCCCTATAATTCCTCTTAAACTGTAAATAATTGACGATGATCTTATTAGACTGGGACCACTGTGATGAGGGCTTCCCAGGTGGCGCTGGTGGTAAAGAACCCACCTGCCAATGCAGGAGACATAAGAGACATGGGTTCAGTCTCTGGGTCGGGAAGATCCCCTGGAGGAGGGCATGGCAACCCACTCCAGTATTCTTGCCTGGAGAATCCCATGGACAGAGAAGCCTGGCGGGCTACAGTCCACGGGGTTGCCAAGAGATACAACTGAAGCAACTTGGGACGCACACACCGCTGTGATGGGAGACCTGTTTGTGCATTTCTCAAGGGCTTCGGGTCCAGGAAGACAGCGGAGGAGGATGGAATCCAGCCTGCCCACCACCTGCCTAGCCACCCACAGCTGCTCAGGTCTTTTTCGACCCCATCAACAGAGCATTTTCACAAATTTGCCTGCCTGGCCACAGGCCGTGTACCCTGAGATGGCGTTTGCCCATCGAACAAGTCACAGAGTCACTGAACAGGCTATCAGTAGCTCTGATGAAAGCCATGTGCACTGGGTTCCAAGTACCTTCTTTTTTCCAAAAGGGGGAGAAAGTGCCAAGTCCCTGTCTAATAGGATCCCAGTCTCATCAGAACATGGCAGCCGTTTTTCCCCGGGTGGCATCAGGAATACACACTCACCCCGCTTGGTACAGAAACCAAATACTCTCAACTCTCTGCATCGGGCCTAATTCTTCCCACTGCCTCAATTATTTCCAGGCTGTTAAGTGGGGCATTTCGAGTGGCTTGTCAGGCGCCTGAGTCCCAGGGGGGTCACTCAGTGCTGTGGGAAAGCAAGCCACTAAATATGCCTCTGGAATATTTTAGTCACTTCAAGAAAGGTTACGGTTCCAGGGAGTGTCCTGCAACAGCTTTCAAATCTGGCCCATGCTGGGCTCTCATCTGGCAGGTGTCCCCAAGTGATTAGCGGTGACTAATTATGGTTCCCAGTCCTCCTCCAGGGAAAAAACAGAAGTAATGTATTGAGTACAATGATAGGCACTGCCTTTTTACAATTTAAACATTCTTGAAAACAACAAACAAATCTGTCAACATCACCAAGGCTGACACAAGAGAAATGGTGAGACTCCAAAATATTCCTTGAATATCTGGTATTTAATATAACAGTTTTTACTTTAATATTTAAAATTAATGCTCGGTTATCCCTTCCCCACCCTTAGGTCACAACAGTTTACTTAATTTCTTTCAAGCTATATTCAGCAACACAAACTACAGTAAATTATTATCCAATTGTTCATCCTTTGCTACATATCCTTAGCATGAGCATTTTTTTTTTTCAATCAGCTTTAAAGGATCCCTGTAACAAGTTTCCCAAGGTCTTCTAAAGAACTGGATTTCTTCTTTCCTTGCTGCCTTTTCTCTTTTCTTATTTCTCCCTTTTCTTTTCTAGGAGTCATTATGGAAATAAACGTGTTTAAGATTTTTTTACGCTCTTGGCTTACTAAACAGGTCATGCTGCATGCATGCTAAGACATTTCAAGTTGTGTCCAACTCTTTGCGACCTATGGACTGGAGCCTGCCAGGCTCCTCTGTCCATGGGATTCTCCAGGCAATACTGGAGAATTCTCCAAGAAGCCCTACTCTGGGGGATCTTCCCTACTCAGGGATCAAACTCACGTCTCCTGTGTCTCCTGCATTGGCAGGTGAGTTCTTTACCGCTAGTGCCACCTGGGAAGCCCACTAAATAGGTCAGTTGCTTCTAAAAACTTAAAATACCATGTAGATACAAACTGACAAAACAGGTTTATTCATATGTGTCATATCTTAACTATAAGAGTGATGTGGACTCAATGTACTGACATTTAATTTGCATCTTGCTATGAAATCACTTGAGATCTCTTTGTCTTACATGTTTTGACTTGAATGTTGTGCTATGAATGGCCAACTTTATTTCTATAACTGATGTTTCCCAATGTATGGTGGATAATGAACTAGACTTAAACATTCAGAGGTCTCACTCAACTCTTTTCTGTTTCTCTAATTAATGAGCCAATCCTGGCTAATTTGTACCTTCATTTAGTCACCACTGAAGTGGAGATCCAACTCATTACTGACTGAGCACCTATGATACCTGAGATCCAGCAAGGTGATGGAAATACAACGAGGAAAAATATAAATTTTGACTGCCTTCTAGAACTTCAAAGTATAGAGAGGAAAAATCCAAATGAAGAGAAGCAAAATATGTGGGAGCAGCATAAATATTTTACAACAGAAGCTCCTCTGAGTTAAGAAAACCATGAGCGTGGAACAATGTCTATCTCCCTGATGGACCAGGAATCTTTTGTCTCGACCGAGAACAGATCATGAGTCAGGGACCAGGTAAAAGGATGAGGACAGGATGAGTAGTGACCACAGGTCAAAGTCAGAGCTTTCAACTGAAGACATTCAAAGAAGGAGATTCAGAGACTGTCAGAGTTTGACTCAGTAAGGTCACCCATGCAGCATCCATGCCAGGGTTGTCATGGAAATTAAAGGGCTTAATGTCTAAAAAACACTCTGAAGAGTATCCAGCACCTTGCTCCAAGCTGTGTAAGGTTTGCTGCTGCCATTACTATTATCATTATTACTATTATTAAACTAAACAAGGGCTTCCCAGGCAGCGCTTATGGTAACCTGCCTGCCAATGCAGGAGACATAAGAGACATCGGTTCAATCTCTGGGTGGGGAAGATCCCCTGAAGGAAGACATGGTAACCCATTCCAGTATTCTTGCCTGGAGAACCCAATGGACAGAGGAGTCTGGTGGGCTATAGTCCATAAGGTCACAAAGAGTCAGATACGACTGAAGCGACTTAGCACACATGCACGCAAACTGAATGAGCCCACTCTGTCTTCAGTATGCCCTTTATCTCTAATCAACACAAGCATCTCATTATGGGAAAAAAATATTTAATTGCCCTTGTTTATGACATTCCAGATTCCAGTGATACATTCATTCTTCTTGGTGAACATGGGCTGTGGGTGCATTTTTATATAGTTTACAGGTCCACAACTCACTCTCTGAAATTCTTAGGACCTGCTATGTTTGGAATTCAGAATTAAGGAATTTAGAACACAGTGTGGCATGCATGCCTCACATTATGTAATGATCCATCAAGTCTGGGGCAGTCCCTGTTGGTTAAAGACAGGAATATTTTTGCAATGAGATGGATGAATATTCACACTAGAAGAAGCTTCTCATCAATCCTGGTTAGATTCTGAATGATTTAGGTCAAGTGAGGTTTTGTCTTAAAATGGATTATGAAGTCTCAATTTCCAGAGCTTTTCAAATTTGGGTATAGCAGATAAAGAGATCGTGGGCCTGCAGCTGTAAAGTACAATGGGAACATATACATCCCCTTACAGACTAAAAGCAAATCCTATGTGGGGAATCAAATAAAAATTGCAAGTCAACAAATTCACCTTCCAAAATCCTCGAGGGTGACCTCATAACGCTGCCAGTGTTGACTAGGTCACTGTGTCCTCAGTTGAGCTCTAGAAGGAGCTGGTGTATTCTATTAGTGGTGATGTTGAATGAAAGATATGTATCTTTGAACCTAGAATCACTCCAGCCACCCCCAAGGCACTGAGATGCTCCATTTATGAGAAGCAAGAAGCCTAAGAGCCATAGCACCAGGCCTCTGATCTTATGCCTTTTCTGGTAGGATATCATCTTTAAGTGGTTGGCAGAAATGCCCGTTTATTTAAAAAGCAAAACAAAACATAACAAAAACAACAAGAAAATCCTGTGTGCGTGTGCACGCATGCGTATATAGGGCAGTGAGTACAGTTGAAAATACGTATTAAATGCTCTTTTGATTTTAGCATCACTAGATTTATTATGTTTGTTTTCTTATTTGTTTTCTTCGGCAGACTTGAAGTTCAATGAGTCTGTGTTGTCTTGTGCACCACTGCATCCCCAAAGCCAAGCATCGTACCTGTTTTCAATAAATATTTGTGTATGAAGAGGCAGTCACATAACGTTTAACAGCACAGACTCTGTAGGTTTGAATTCTTGCTCTGCCACTCCAGCTGTGAAATTGTGGACAAGCTCTCTGTGCTTCGGGGCCCTCATCTGAAAAATGGGGATCATCATATACACAGTATCAACCTAGCTGGACTCAGTGATAGTCTAACAACAAAGCCCCAAACCTCAGTGGCTTCAAGCAACAAAGGTTTTTCCTGTTGACGTTGTCCCTCTGCATGTCTACCACAGGTCACCCAGGACCCCGCTCTGGGTCATCCTTGTCCTCGGTCCACAAGCCAGGCTGCCTGACGAGGCTCACCGGGCACAGTGCCAATCACCAGAGTGGAGTGAAAAGAAGAGTCTTCCAACCCCGGTAATTAAAGGTCTCATGCGGAAGTGGCACAGACCAGTTCTGCTTAACACGGGGTACAACTAGCCAGAGTGGTACAGGGAACACAACCCCACCATGCGCCCAGGAGGCAGAAAGGCAGAAAGACACCACCCTCCTAGGGTTGTCATGGCGATTAACAGGCTTAACACCTGGAAAGCCGGGGCTCAGAAGAGTACCAAGCCCCTTGCTACATGCTATGTTAGGTTTTCTATTGCTACTATTATTATTGTTACTCTTGTTTCTATTGCTATTATTTCTATTATTATTGTTACTGTTGTTTCTATTGCTACTATTATTAAAATGAATTCAAAATTTTTGGAGGCCAATAACAACTCACCTCTCAGGTTTCTCCTTAATAAACTGAATCTGGCTAAGAATTTTATGATGGTTAGCGCACTGTTGCAATGAGTGCCAACGTCCCATGGAGCAGAGCCTTATCTATCTTGAGCGCAGACGCAGAGCAGCCCGCAGGGTGCCCCTCCAGCCTCCTCTGTCTGGTGCAGCCCAGTTGGATCCAGAAAGGCAAGCCAGGGGAAAATGCCAAAGGTGAACGACTCCTGATAACTTTTAGGTATTGCCTGCTGTGACGATCCCAGTTCTAAATGTGTTTGATACAAAAATATTTATGCTGCAAGCTGTAGCATGCAAACAGCAATCTGCATTTATTGGTTTCAGATGCCAATTTCCTCCAGCTCTGGTTCTCCTTTGTGTTATATAAACAAATCCCAACCATCTGGACCACAACGAACCACACTGAAGTATGCGCTCGCTTCTCGCAGAAGCAGCAAATCAAAATACAATCTCACAGAATTCTGCCTAACAGAAAATTGGAGTCAACATCATGGCCTCATGAAGCTGTTTGAAAAGAAAAATGTTCTGTAGATGTCAGAACTTAGAATTTAAATCGGTTGGCAGAAATGAGCATATCATAATATGTATCACGCTGATAAGCAGAAACAAACATAACCAGAAGATCATCTCCTATGGTGTTACTTATATTAAGAGCGGGCCAAGTCAGTAGTTTCTAAACTATCTCAAAAAGGAAAAAGGCTTAGGAAAAGTGTCTCTGACAAATGGGAAAATAGAGATTACTGCCAAGACTTAATCATAATAGAAAGCAAGAGCCTTAATTCCCACCAAGCTAAGGAAATTAAAATGTATGCTTTATAATAATCACAGCAAACAAGCTAAACTTGTTAAAACAAGCTAAACTTGTTTTCTTGATATGAACCAAGAAACAATGAATCAAAAGTAGATATGCTGGGACTTCCCTGGTGGTCCAGTGGTTAAGATTTCACCTTTCAATGCAGAGGATGTAAGTTTGATCCCTGGTCGGGGAGCTAAGACCCCACATGCCTCATGGCCAGAAACCAAAACATAAAACATAAGTAATATTGTAGCAAATTTAATAAAGACTTCTAAAAAATGGTCCACATTTAAAAAAAAAAAATCCTTTTAAAAAAGTAGGCTTACCAAGAATAAAGAACTTCACCGAAACAACTTAACACCTACCCACTTGGATCTCTGAGATGAAAACCGAGCATCATTTCTGATGTCTTATCTCTCTGATGACTGCAGGCTCCTGAAGGCATTTTCCCAAAGCCAAATAATTTAGATAATCCCCATGGCTAGCCTTACCCACAGGCAGATACAAGTGCTAGAAAGCTTTCTTGACTGTTTTTCCTCTACCTAAAATTATCTCCACCAACAGTACCCCCAATGTCCACCCTTTGGAAAAGACTACCATCATTAGAATTCCTGGCTCAGATTCATGAACTTTAAACACGGTGGGAAGGATATTCTGAGAGAATGACGTACAGGACAAGTGAGTTTTGTTAAGACAGTGGGTGAAAAAGCGGAGGTAAAGAGAAGAACAGAAAAGTCTAGAATGAGAAGGAAAACATGTGGCAGTAAAATTGGGAGGCATGAGGCTCCTCAAATATTTTATTTTCCATTTATTAATAGAGTTGCAGTGATCATGCCTCTATTATCCATTTATTTGGTATCTGATTATCTTGCTTTGTCACCCCAAACTCTGATCATATAATTAAACAAAAACTGAATCTGGATCAGATTATTTGACGTCCCAGAGACTCTTCATGAATAGGGGCTATAAAAATTGCAGCAAAGTGGAAGACTTCTGTCTCATTTAGTAAGTTTAATTAAGTAGATATTGGCCAATTAGAAAATTTGCCTCCTTAGCTATAAAAATGTGAGCTACATCATTTGAAACTTATTCCATGGAATTATATCATATTGATTTCACCTCAATATTTTAGCAAGGTCATTTTAAAGCCCAATCCTATTTGTTAAACTGTGGTGTACCAACTTCATATAAAAATTAAATGAGAATATTTAGTAATCCATTATTCAATCACAGATCAGAATATCAAAATAGATGTGGGCAGATTCCCATGAACTCTCCCCAAGCCTCCATCTTTCTATGTAACCAATTCTGGTTCGGCTGATCAGCCATTCTTGAGCCTTTGAATGAGATTGGCTCTTTCCTAAATCTTTTTTGTTTCAACCAATCAAGAAATGTTTTATCAGGAAAGAGTCAAAACCCTCATTAAACCTCTAAGGAAAATCCTTATGATTGTTGATACTTAAATAGATGATGGAACAAGAAAATACAGAACTTTGTTTCATAGTTAATGTCAGGTAGATTTCAGGGAGTGATGACCTGCTCTGAATAAACTATGATCTGTGTTATAACCTGGTTATAAGTCAAGAGCAAAATTTGTAGTTTCTTTCAAAGAAGATATATGCCATTTTCTTGCTTCAAATAGTCTGGTGATTATAGCTCTGGATATTCTAATCACATATAATTCCCTGGACTTCAGGCTGTTTTTAGCTCATCATTTCAACTGCTCAACTATAAAATAATATCATTATAAAACTATCTTTATATGGCTTGAAATAATTCTTAATTCTCTGAGCTATCAGGATTGCTTACAAAACCAATAAAATCCAGAACAAAAACTTCCAGTAACTGTGTTCAGGCAACAGAGATTGGACTTCAGCAGTTGGCAAAAACAGCTCAAGTTTATGAAACAGCAATCATAAATCCTACCCTTAATCTAACACAGAATCATACTTTAATTCAGAAAAAAAGACCCTTTCCTCCCCCCAAAATATTGGCCATGATTTACAACATAGCCTAAAAGTACATATTTACAACTAGAATTCCACATTCACAAGATAAGTTTTGATCCATTCAGACTCTTAAAAGGTCAGAGAAAACCGAAGTGAACTTTACAAAGACTTCTGAAAGGAATATTTATCCTGACTCCCAAGAATACCTCCACTGAATCAAATTTGCTCTTAAAACAGAAGCTGCATTTTCTAAAAAATGCCTGTTCATAGACAACCTCATTCCCTAATTATTTCAAATCAAAGGGTTATGCATTTTCAAGCAAATTCTTACAACACACCCAAAACAATTCTACCTACTGAATCAAATTTGCTCTTAAAACAGAAGCTGCATTTTCTAAAAAAATGCCTGTTCATAGACAACCTCATTCCCTAATTATTTCAAATCAAAGGGTTATGCATTTTCAAGCAAATTCTTACAACACACCCAAAACAATTCTACCTACTGTGGTATCAGCAAAGTAAGACTCAGATGGTCAACCAATTTCCCTTTCTAATAAATGCTGCAAGACTTGGGGCCCAATTTAAGAAGCCAATCTAAGAAGCCATCAAACTGCAGGAAGAGTAGGGGTGAAAGAGGGCTTGGCTTCAGGGAAAGGCAAATTAAGCCTGGGGCTGAATAATATGGGAAACTAAAACTTTTTTTTTTTTTTAACATCTGCTTCCTAAACCAAGGGTGTATCTCCTGCAAACACTATTTCTAAAATCTTTTTTTTTTTTTTTTTTTGCTGTTGGACAGACCTCTGAGTTGCAGACAATGAGATATGATTCAATGGAATCTCTCATAGAGTCTTGTCATGTGTACCTTCAACATCAACTGATAATAGAACAGGCTTTTCTGCTCTTGCTATGCATGCCAAGAGGCACACCAAGTAAGCATTTTCAAAAACTTCCAAACCTCAACCACAAGGGAGCAACAGGAGTACTGAGGTACTGATGCTGCATTTCCTTCGATTTCAGGAGCAGAAGGTCTTCTTACCTTGCTCTCTTCCCCTTCAAACACCGACTGGTGGACGTTACACGCAAAGAGTGAGTTGGGGAGGTCGGTGAAGTCCGTGATGGCTTGAAAGGCCTCCTCCGTGAAACTCTGAGTCACGGCCCAGTCTCTGTCTATGCAGCAGAGCAAGAAGAGTCCTCCATCTTCCGGGATGTGGCCCTGCTGCCCCAGGCTCCTCATCCCAATGAAGTAAGAATCTCCCCTCATTCCTGAGGATACAGAGATGGGTGTGAGTTAGAATAGGATTTGATCCCTTATAGCTGGAGTGTCTGGGGCAGGGCAGAGTATGATTAGGAGAAGAGGCTGGGGCTCTTCATATTTTCCCCTTGATCTCTAAGTTACAACTTCCCAGACAAATTTGTTTCTGGGCAAGAATCCAGTCCCTGCTATGGGAAAAAGCCCCACTTGAGCAGGATTGGAATTTGAGGCTAGAGATACTAGCCCAGATGTCCAGTGTTTACTGGACTGGAGACCTAGGAAAACTACCTAGGTTCCCTGAGCCTTGCTTCCTTAGGAGAATCAAATGGACTCAAAATAAAAATGCAAATCACAAAGTGCTTTGATAAGTTACATGATGAATACAATACCACAACCATAACTACTAATGCTTATCAATACAATACCACAACCATAACTACTAATGCTTATCATTTCTTGAATTCCAGGAATTATTCTAAATGATTTCCATGCCTTAACTGACCTACTGACTCTCCACCACAGTCTGTGAGGTTGGTAGCCATATAGCCCCATTTTACAGAGTGGAAAACTGAGGAACATTTAAGTAACTTTGACAGGGTCCATGAGAAAATGGCATGACCAGGCTTCAAATTCAGGGAGTTTGGCACACTAGAATTCACTCTCCAATACCGCAGAAATGAAGCAGATCAAAATTAGTACAAGTCTACATTTAAGGAAGTACAATCTATTTCATGACCACCTGAATCCTAATCAGGATAACTCTAATGGTTAACCATTTTTTCACAACGAGGATACACACACACACACACACACACACACACACGCACACACACACACACACACGCACTCACAGATACCCTCTTCTGCCTAGGATAATTACATTAAGACATTTGTGAACACCAGATCTTAAAAAATCAGTCCTGGGCTTCCCTGGAGGTCCAGTGGTTGAGAATCCACCGGCCAACGCAGGGGACTTGGGTTTGATCTCTGGTCCAGGAAGATTCCACATGCCGAGGGGCAACTAAACCCACTCGCTGTAACTGCTGAGCCCATGCACGCCGGCGCCCGAGCTCCGCAACCAGAGAAGCCACCACAATGAGACGGCAGGCCCTGCTCACCACAACTAAGAAAGCCCTAGCGCAGCAACGAAGACCCAGTAAAGCTAAAGTAAAATAAACACACAAATTAAAAAAAAAAATCAGTACGATCCTAACTGATCCATGGTATACAGGTTGTTCTCCCTCAGCATCCCAAATACGAAGCTTTCCAGTTTTAATCTCACCTATCTGTGCTCCATCCTCATTCTATTATCTCAGCACCCCTTACACTCAAAATTTTACCCAACTGCAGCCAGTTGGGAGAGTTTTCCCAATTTTTGATCCATAATCCAATAGATTTTATCAGCCTTCCTGCATACTTCAATGACAGTTATCTACATTTTTATTTTGGATCTATTTTCATGCCTGTCATCATATTCTGTTCAAACATCACTAATTAAAGGTGAAATAACTTGCCCATGGGTACCCAGGTATGACTTCCTGGCAGTTACGATGTGGCTGCAGGATCAGCCTCCATTTTCCCCAGTCCCAGCAGTGCAGAACCTCAGGGTGAAATACAGGAAGGCAGTACTGCAAAATGTCACTCCATCCTCACCCAGTTTAGTTAAGACACAAATTCTAGATCCCCAGACAATATGGGTTTCTATATCTCATGGCACAGTGGTAAAGAATCTGCCCACCAGTGCAGGAGACTTGGGTTCAATCCCTGAGTTGGGAAGATCCCCTGGAGGAGGAAATAGCAACTCACTTCAGTATTCTTGGCCTGGAAAATTCAATGGACAGGGGAGCCTGGTGGGCTACAGCCCATGGGATCGCAGAGTCAGACATAACTGAACACGCACTTATATCTTTCTTGAACTCTGTAGTATTGTGAGGAGGTTGTTTTTTGTTTTCATTTTTCCTAGGAAAAAAGTCCAAATGGCAACCCAGTGCTTGATGGCAATATAAAAGATGCATTACAGATAAAATCTTAGAGTTGGTTAGGAACAGGAGCCAAAAATTAAAGAATTTGAAATAATAATTCAAAAATCAGATCACTACAATTGTGGAAAATAAAACAGTCATTCTGTATAAAACATAATAGAACTATTCCTGTATTCTAAATTTATCAAAACCCCAATTAATGCAACATTTTCTGTATTTAAATCAATCAAATACTTATTTTCAATAAAAATATGATACATGATTTAAGCTTTTATTTCATAATGAATCCAAAATACATGAATATTTGTAATTAGAAGAAAAAATCAACAAAATACTTTAAAGTGTTTATTTCCCTTCATATTCATTTATACTGTTGCTTCAGATATTTTCTGAATATCTGTAATATATTACAGTGTAATATGCATATTAACTTTCATTTATTATTAGAGTACTAATAAGACTGAGCAACTGAACAACACAATTATTTTAACAGTAAAAATAATTACTAAGAACATTCAGACAGTTTTACAGGTTACCCTTGAACAAGGGGGGGGTGGGGGGGCACCAACCAACCACACAGTAGAAAATTCAAGTGTAACTTTACAGTCAGTTCTCCTTGTACAGAATTTCACATCTGTAGATTCAACCAACCCCAGATCCTATAGTACATATTTAGTGAAAAAAAATAAGTGGACAGATAAGTGGACCTGTACAGTTCCAACCCGTGTTGTTCAAAGGTCCGCTGTATTCACATCAATGGATCAAAAGAAAATCTTCTGATAATAAAGTTATAATCATCCAGTATCATGAAATATAGATATTGTCAATCCTGATCTAATTTTTTAGTCTGTCCTTCTTAGTTAACATTTTTTAAACTAATCTCAACGGATCCCATAATGTTCTCAAAAGAGTCTGAGAATGTTTCAATTATTTTTTTTTCAAAGAAAATTAAAATCCACTGCTGAACAAATTAATTAAATAGACCAAATATTAAGCCTCACTCAGGACTCATTTTAATCTACTCAAATAGCCTTAACTTCTGTTCTAAGCTGTAACAATACGATTACCTTCATGAGACTTTATTTTAAGCTCATTACTTTCAGTAAAGATTTAAAAGGTGAATGCATTTTTGGCAAACAACCTATCCTACTTACAAGGGGAAATATTTTTAAAGTCAGAGCTCTGAACAAAGAAACTCTGGTTTCTCTTTCCAGTTCCATTACCTACTCACCTTATAATTTGGAGAAGTCAACTAATCATTCTATGACTCCATTTATACTTATAAAACAGGAACAAAAACCTCTCTCTGCCTTCCTCAGCCAAGTAGGAAGAGGCTGAGGAATGAAATAGGAGTGAACACAAGTGATCAAGTCATTATTTAAGTCACTCATAAAAGGATATGTATAATACTAGGAAATACTATAAAAGCACATTATTGTGATCACTGCAAAGGAAAACTATTATGCTTTGGTATTGCTACTAACCTTTAGCAAACTCACATAAACAGAAAGAAACAGGGATGCTGGTAATTAAAAAGAACTCCAGCCACAATTGCCTACACAGCTTAAGAAGATTTACTTACATTGTCATTATTTCTAATCTGAGATTGGTCATCCAAAAGAGAACAGCTGCTTTCAGCTCAAATGGCATCTCTTCCGAGAGGGCTCCCTGACCTCCCCCAGCACCCGTGAATTTAGCATCCTTCCTCTGCAGGCCCTAAGTACCAGTGTAGCCCTCTCACGGCTCATTCTACACTGTGATTACTGTCTCTCCAACCAGGCTGGTATTTCTTGAGAGCAGAGACTGAACAGCCTTCACCCAAGATACCTTCAGGCTGGTTCATCTAGAAAGCCCTCAAATAATGTTTGACTGAATTAATGAATTATGGGAAAAGGACTCGCTGTCAGGAGATAACAGATCAGCAAATACATTACAATGACCAACTTAAAATATATACACTGGGTGGGATGGGGTGGAGTATACTTAATAGGTATACTTATGGATGACTCATTATTTTGTACAGCAGAAACCAACATAACATCATTAAGCAACTGTTCTCTAATTAAAATTTTAAAAAATATACACACAAACACATATATACTAATAATTCATTATTCATTTCAAATGTATAAACTACTAATAAAGATTAACCCACTCATTTCCAATGTAACTTTAAAAATGAGATGTAACAAGAACCACTCAAAGAATTCCTCTAGCTAAAATTAAAAATCTGTGGAGTATAATTAAGATAACATGTATGTTTTTTGATTACATGAGTTCACTGAAGAAAAAACTGAAAAAATTAGAGATGAATATAAAAAGAAAATAAAAGTAAACCATAATCCCACTATGCAGAAACTCTGCTAGTATTTTGGTATATTTAGACCCACCATTTTTGCTATGTATAATTTTGAAACCAAATCGAGAGCTTGCTGTTTAGTATCCCACACCAACACGGCCAGAAGCAGTCCCCTGTATCATTACATATTCTCTGCAAACATTAATTTTAATAGCCACATAGGATCCCAGTGTATAGATCTGTCATAATTTATTTAACCATTCTTCTGTTGTTTGACATTTAGAAAGGATGTGCTTCCATCATTACATGCCTGTGGAAAAGACAAACCACTATTCATTTTTAAAACATAAAGTCTCCCCCCAGAGAACCTCAAACCTTCTTTAGATGCAGAGAAGAGTCATCTTCATGAAATACTGGAAAGAGCCTCAGGGGTCTGCTTCTGTTCTGGTCCCACTGTAAGCTGTATGCTTTTGGGGCTGTGGTTTCCATGTTGGTAAAATGGAGAAAAAGCGTGGCCTTGTCTACTGTGAACAGTAAATGAGAGGAAGCAAGTGGATGTCTTTTGAAACCTCTGAAATAACACGTGGATTAAAGTTATTTATTCCTATACATAGGTCATCGGCAGCAGAGGAACTGGCACTACAGAGGCGGCCAGCTATCACTATTAAGGGTGTATACAAGCTTCAGACTTTAGCGAATGTCCGTGATGTTAAGCTCATGTCACTAAAATGAGAAACAAGGAGGGATGTCCCTGAATATTTGCTATAGTGTGGTTGGAGAGCCATTAGAAAGGAAGGATATTCATAAGGCAAAAGCAAGTAATTAAAAATTTAAAAAAAAAACCCTGCCCATTCCCCAAACACCACCAATAGCAAAAAGAACTGTTTATTGAAAAGTAAGCAACAACGAGAATACAAGTGATTGAATTCCATTCATTTCATTGGAAGAGGAAACCTGGAGAGAGACAAGTTTTCAATGATTTCATTACTTCACTATACTGTGAAAATGATTTCATGATAGAACTTATCAAATAGACATTGAGTCCTGAAATGAAGCCAGTATGGTTCCTACCATGAAGACGAGCCACTGGACACTTAAGATACCTGTTGAGCATCAAAGTAGCAACTGAATAAATATTTGTGGCATAAATAAGTGAATATAGCCTCTCTCTCCAATAAACTTAGATGGTCTAGACATTATTGGGTTTCTACCCAAGGAATTAATCTTTCTAAAACTCCCACTTTTCATGCCTAACATTTTTTTTTAAAATATGGTATAATTAACATGTGTTCCCCATCCTGATCCCCATTGTAAAGTAATTAGCCTCCAACTAATAAAAATAAATGAAAAAAAAATATGGTATAATTAATATATACCGGGGAAGAGAACTCAAAGAGATATCTGATTCTGTTGGATATCATTGTCACAGTGTTATCAATAAGCATGAGAGGCAGATTTCTGAATTATAGAATTCTAAAAAACCCCACCTTTCTAGGAATGGGGCATAGCTCATGAGACCGGGGAGCCATGCATTTTGCCCATACGAGTTCTGATCTAGAAAGTCTTAAACTGGATAGAAGGAAAGGGAAATCACAAATAAGCACATGAATGCAGCAGAGAGCCAGTGCAAGAAAAATAAAAATAAGTATCCATTGAGATGCTCACGCTGGCTTCACTGTCAAGTAAAATCACCCGATTAATAGTGTGATGTCTGACCTATGAAAAAGGCTAACGCCATCTTGGAAGGGGTGGCGGGGTGATAATATCACTTTTTGAATTTTTTATTTTCGTATACTTCATTTTGGCCACACTGGGTCTTTGTTGCTGCAGTCGGCTTTCTCTAGTTGTGGCGAGTGGGGGCTATTCTTTGCTGTGGTGCACAGGCTTCTCATTGTGGTGGCTTCTCTTGTTGTGGAAGCTGGGCTCTAGGCACGCGGGCTCAGTAACTGCGGTCCACAGGCTTAGCTACCCCACGGCATGTAGGATTTTTCCAGACCAGGGATCGAACCCGTGTCCCCTGTACTGGCAGGCGGACGGACTCCCAACCACTAGACCACCAGGGAAGTTCTGATAATATCATTTTGAGTTCTCTCAACATGGAGAAACCAACACTTTCGATTCTGGGTACTACTCAGGACAGAAAAACTGGAGATTTTTCCAACGGAAATTATTCCATCTTATGGAGGGGTCAAAAGTCATGTCCTCTAAGAAACAGGATCTCAGGGAGGCACAGCACAGGAAAGCGCAGGCAAGAATTTTTGAGTAACATCAGTTACCTTGAAACTCTGAAAGAGGAAATGTTATTTTTTTGTGCATGGCACTAAGAAAGTAGAAGTCAAACCAGAGGGAAAGAATTCAATTTAATAAAAGGAGCCATGGATCTTTGAACAATTCAGGTTACAACAGAAATGTCTTGCCTCATGTCTAAGTGAGCACCCTGTCCCAGCAACAGCCAATGAATAAGCCCCACAGAGAATCCTCATCTATCTCGTGAGGTGTCACGGAGAAAATCCAAGTGAGAGCGTAACAGGCAGGAAGGCCAGGGGTCTCCAAACGGAGGAAATAGGCTGCAAGTGTCAGACATTTTTTATCTTTCCTTTAAGCGGCAGGAGGAAACAAACTACCAGTGTCAGATTTTTTTTTTTTCCTTCTCCATACAAAATTAAAAGGAGGTTTCTTTATGGAAATGCTTTTCTTAAGCTATGTTAATGAAACTATGTGTTTGCTTTGGAACTTGCCTTTCTTCAAAATGGTTCCACCTAAGACTAACTTTGTTTCTTTTCTCAAACTTTGGGCTAATAATAGCTCAACAAACCAGTACTCATATGGCTGGGGGATGACACACCTCATGCCATCCTATCTCAAAAATGCATATTGTCCAGAATTGAAAGAGACACGTGCACCCCAGTGCTCATCGCAGCACTGTTTACAATAGCCAGGACATGGAAGCAACCTAGATGTCTATCAGCAGATGAATGGATGAGAAACCTGTGGTACATATACACAATGGAATATTACTCAGCTATTAAAAAGAATGCATTTGAATCAGTTCTAATGAGGTGGATGAAACTGTGGCCTATTATACAGAGCAAAGTAAGTCAGAAAGAAAAACACCAGTACAGTATAACAATACATATATATGGAATTTAGAAAGATGGTAACGATGACCCTATATGCCAAGACAGCAAAAGAGACACAGATGTAAAGAACAGACTTTTGGACTCTGTGGGAGAAGGCGAGGGTGGGATGATTTGAGAGAATGGCATTGAAACATCTATATTACCATATGTGAAACAGGTCGCCAGTCCAGGTTTGATGCATGAGACAGGATGCTCGGGGCTGGTGCACTGGGATGACCCTGAGGGATGCGATGGGGAGGGAGGGGGGAGGGGGGTTCAGGATGGGGGACACAGGTACACCCATGGCGGATTCATGTGAATATATCGCAAAAACCACTACAATACTGTAAAGTAATTAGCCTCCAATTAAAATAAATAAATTACTTTTTTAAAAATGCATATTGTGGGAGAGGGGCCTGGTGAAACTCCGTCAGCCTTGAGGGGTCTCTCTTATCTGATTAACGGCTTTCTAACAGATATAAAACAGCTTGCTAACACTAGCAAGGGGGGTTCCCCGTCCCCCTTATGAGGTCTATGTCAAAAGCTTTCTCTGTCTCTTGTCATTTTAATAAAACTCTGCTATACAAAAGCTCTTGAGTGAGCAAGCCTGGTCACTGGTCCCGAAGTCAGACCTTCTTCTTCGAAGATCATGAATCCAACACCGCTCACCGTAAGCTAGCACAAGGACCAGGGAGGTGTCTGGCTGACACTTCTTTTGAAGGTCCCTCCTCACCTTGACAATTTTATCTTTCCATGACTGGAAGAGGGTTTCCCTGGTGGCTCAGACTGTAAAGAATCCACCTGCAATGCAGGAGACCTGGGTTTGATCCCTAGTTGGGAAGATCCCCTAGAGAAGGAAATGGCAATCCACTCCACTATACTTGCCTGGAGAACCTCATGGACAGAGGAGCTTGGCAGGCTACAGTCCAGAGGGTCACAAAGAGCTGGACACGACTGAGCGACTAAGCACACACACATGACTGGAAGAAAATACACAAGAAAAGAGTTTCTGTTTATCTCCAGGATTAAAGGTGCTCAAGAAAGGAGACCTTATACATGACCTTCAACAAATATTTTCTTCAGGGCTGAAACCTTTATCTGATGCTCATAACAAACCTGCCTAAATTTTTTGTCTTCCAGTTTATTCAAACTAGAAAGCAAGGACTTAAAAAAAAAAAGGAAATAATTATTTACCAAGGGAGTAAAATGAGTAAAACATACTCAAAAGGAAACCCTTAAGTTTATTTTGCCTTAGACAAAAGAATATTAAGGATTCGACTCATCTGGTTTTTTAAATGAAGAACAGGAAAGTAAAGCTTTTTGCAACAAGGGCAATGAATAGGAAAAAGTGTGCCTTGGTTCCATGTTATAGCCAGCTGAGAAGGCTACATTCAGGAAACAGGATAAATGGAAATGATTAATGAATAATTCATTCTGATTTTAAATTCAGTTTTCATGGAAAAACAAGTAAATGGATTAGGGGAGATATGTTACTTTGGAAGAAGTTAAAGATGATCATGTCAGCTTGAATATTAGTGATCAAAACTAAGAATGTAATGTTGCATTAATAAATACTAGAAAGAAATGCTTACAGCTATTTTTTCAGTTGAATATAAGGGTTTGTGCGTACTATAGCACTTCAGTTGTGTCTGACTCTTTGCGACCCAAGGACCATAGGCTCCTCTGTCCATGGGAATTTCCAGGCCAGAATACTGGAGTGGGTTGCCATGCCCTCCACCAGGGGATCTTACTGACCCAGAGACTGAACTCATGCCTCTTACATCTCCTGCACTGGCAGGCGGGTTCTTTACCACTAGCATCACCTGGGAAACCCCAAAGATAAGGGTAAATAAATCCAATTCAATTTTTGTAAAGAATAAAAACTTCAACCTAGGGACTTCCCTGGAGATCCAGGGGTTAAGACCACCTTCCAATGCAAGGTTCAATTCCTGGTAGGAGAGCTAAGATCCCACATGCCTCATGGCCAAAAAAATCAAAACATAAAACACATCAAACAAATTTTTTAAAAATTTAAAAAAGAAACCTCGACATATAAGTTTTACAGTGTTCAAAACCCCTTTAGCTCTAAAGTTAAATGATCTTTAATGATACCTGGGACAAAATAAGCTTATTAGAAAACAACTTACATGAATAAGGATAATCATTTTATGATGTATCATCAGCTTTCAGCTTTTGCCTGGCCTTATGGGTAAGGTCCGTTTGATGCCTAGTTAGAGCCTCTAGGGGTCAAGGTAGGCCTTGTGCTCATTTCTGTCCATCTTATAGAGAGATTGAAGTATAATATTAGCAACAACAAACCATCCCAGCCATCCTGAGCTACAAAGGAGAGACAGGATATTCTTAGGCTGTGCTCCAGAGAAACCCATTCGAGCTCTTTCTGAAATATAATGGAGCCTATTTAATTCAGTCGCAGAATCTTCACACCCACTGAGCGGTGTGAACCTCATGCTATTCTTGATCCCATTTGGGATCAGTCTTAAAAGAACGAGGAGCACGCAGTGTTCAACTCGTGGTTTTTCAAAAGAAATTATCCACATTCCTCACTCCTGGCTCCCTTTAGGACACCTTCTGGGACCACTGTTCCACGTGAAGCTCCCACAGGACAATAATTCAATTAATTCAAGTCCCCAAGGAAGCAGCTTCTTATACATTTTTTATGAAGTTTTTTAAAAAAGCAAGCTGTTGCCACCATCTCCTTTTGCATTGGATTCAACAGCAGAATCCAGGACTACAAACCCACCCATCCTAACATCTTTACACCTTCAGGGTTTTAATGTCCATGGTCTCCCAAGACCACCTGCAAATTCTGTATATTTTTCTTTTTTTTTTCTGTATATTTTTCCAATGGACAAAACAAAAAGGGAAGGAAAACCATCACATTTGCCCAGGGTCAGATGGGACAGGCAGTTAATGGAATTTTGTATTCCATTTCTGCAGCCCTTATTGACATCATCCAGAAAATGTGTTCCAAACAGGCTTTCAGCAAAGGAAAAGAGTCAGGGAAGGAAACAATACCTTTAAAGAAGGGTACAAGGGTGAGGGGGCTTCCCAAGTCTATAGTGGTAAAAAAAACTGCCTGCCAATGCAGGAGACACAGGAGACGCAAGTTCAGTCCCTCGCTCGGGAAGATCCTCTGGAGAAGGAAATGACAACCCACGCCAGTAATTCTTGCCTGGGAAGTCCCTCCTCCATGGGACAGACGAGCATGGTGGGTTACAGTTCATGGGGTCGCAAAAGAGTCAGACACAGCTGAGCGACTGTGGATGAGAAGGTTGCTCTTAAAGACCAGAAAATCTGTTTCTATAAAGAATACCCTACAATAAACCAGAGATTTGTTGAAACAAACAAGCACTCACCCAAAAGAGAAGAGGTTCTATCATCACATCAGTCAAGGCCCCAGTGGAAAACAGATGGCATGCTCAAGAATTTGAAAAGAATTTGATAAAGGAGCTGCTGACAAAGGTGTGGGCAGGCTCTAGGGAAACCACGAAAGAGAGTGCAAAAGCCTGGGCCAGCACCATTCCTAGGCAGTAAGAGGGGAGACGAGCGGAGTGGTTTCCAGAACCAGGATGCAGAGGGCTGAGTGGAAAGGGCACCCAGCAGACCTTGGTTTGGGGGTACAGCCAGTCCTCAGTGCCACCACAGACAGGGTGTGGGGGGAGTCAGTGTTCCCATCTTGCTCTTTCTCTGACCCACTGGCATCTTGCCTTGGCGAAACTCAACTGGGAACCAGAGAGCAAGGGAGCTGGGATGTGAAGTACCTGGGTCAGCCTCTGGGGCACAGAGTGGATGGACGGAGGCTCTCTGTCTCTTTACTTGGGACCAAGAGAAGAAATCAAACATGGTCTTCTTAACTGAGTGGCAGTCTAGAAGTATGATGGGTTAATTTCAGTAAAACTCATTCTAAAAATGTATAATGTCACAGATTCACCATTTCTGATGGCCTTTTTCTTAAAAGCAAAAAGACAGAAAGGGGAACCGGCAGCTCTGTTCCCAGACTGATGCCTGCCCCGCTGTGGAAGAGGTATTCCTGAGCCCAGGACAGAGGCAGATGATCACCCTCTCATCCTGGCTCTAAGAAGAAGCTTAAAGGAAGCCCCAAGCCTCCAGAGGAGCCAAGTAATTATATGCAAAATAACTTCACAGAAGGATGCCGCTTCTAAAGGGAGCAGCAAGGCAGGTGAAGGTTACTATGGTAACCAAAGTAAGATGTCATCTTTCCCCTTTTGTTTTCAGATGGGACCTAGGGGACTGGGGCGAAAGGGCAGAGAGTTAAAGAGGCTGCACCCTCAGGAAAATACAGCCAAGAAGGGTCTGGGTTATTCAGACATTCTAGTAAGAAAGGAAAGCCAGACAGGAAAGCTGCCAGGGGAGGGGCGGGGTATGGAGAGCCGCTCAGAACTCACTAGGAGTCCAAGAAGGCAGGTGACACTGTCTCTAATTAGATTAGCAGATAACAATCAGCATGATTGTAAGCTCTTTTTAATACAAATATAAAAAGACCTGGTGGGCTACAGTCCATGGGGTCGCAAAGAGTCAGACACGACTGAGCAACTCACACACACAAAGGGACTAGGAAGAAAGATTAGTAAACCTATCTCAGTACCCAGCATATCCTATGGAAATTTTTCCCTCAAATATAGCTCAGTGTTCATGTCACCACAACGTTAAAAATCTTCCATAACTCCCTAAGATCTAGTAAATTCAATAAAAAGGATTTTTCCACCCAGCAAACTCGGACACCTGCAAGAAGATGACTGTCTTCCTGCCCAGATGGATCTTACTCTCTTGTCAGTGTGAGAAAAAAAAGTCTTAAGTCAAGGCATCAGCCTCCAGCTCTGTCAACAAGGACAATAATAACAACGACAACAGCAGTGATGCTGGGCTTCCTTTGTTCTGAATGCTTTATCTGTATCAAAATATGGACAGCTGTGTGGTCCTGACCAACACACTCAAGTTTTCCTTGCTTCTCTGCCTTAGTGCTGGCCCCCAGCACCTCCTACTGACATCTCGCTCATCCTGAAATTCACACCTGGGGCTACCGCCTTCACACCCCACTGTGAGCCCACCTACAGCAGTCAAGGCCACCCCTCGGTGACCCCCTTAATCTATCCCATGTCTGTACCCCTCATGACACCTTGTTGCGCCTCACCTAGTTTTATCTTCTGCTCTCCACTGAGGACAAGGGTTGCGTCTTTTCCACCCGTAACTCCTGTCGCTGCTAAAGAAGACCTTACTCTGGAAGGTAACCTCTGACATTTCTTTGTGATTTTTAAAATTTATTTATTTTGGGCGGCACTGGGTCTTTGTTGCTACGCATAGGCTTTCTCTAGTTGCAGCACGCAGGGGCTCCTCTCTAGCTGTGGTGCCCAGGCTTCTCCTTGCAGTAGCTTCCCTTGTTGCAGAGCACGGGCCCTAGGCACATGGGCTCAGTAGCTGTGGCACACCGGCTTAGTTGCCCCGAGGCATGTGGAATCTTCCCAGACCAGTTATGAACCTATATCCTCTGCACTGGCAGGCAGATTCTTAACCCCTGGACCACCAGGGAAGTCCCCTGATATTTCTTGAATTGAATGGAATTCAGGAGTCCTGCCTTTGACTCTCAGCTCCCCAAAATACCCGTTGTCTAACAGTAGGCAATTACTTAATCCCTCTGTATTCAGTGTCTTCACCCCTGACATATGGAAAACAGGAGCGTTTATGCCTTAGAGTGCTGTTTGAGAACTTAACAACAAACCCAATAAGGCATTTAGGGCAATGGGACAAAAAGTCAGTGCTCGATAATTATTAACTATGATTAGTATGGGCCATCTTAGTTCTGTCATATGACACAGGTCTCTTCCTCTCTTTCCTAGAGTCATCAGTCTTTTTCCCTGTAGAGAGATGAAGTGTAGACTTTGGGATTGCTTCATTGGATCTGAATCCTGGTACAACCACTTCCTGGCTGCAGGACATTGGACATGTTACTGAACATCTCTGGGCAGCGTATGCAACGTGAGGGCCATCATGGTACTGACTTCATAGGGTTGTTATATGGATTAAAGGAACTCTTGTTGTTTAGTTGCTAAATTGTGTCTGACTCTTTCGACCCCATGGACTGAAGCCCACCAGGCTCCTCTGTCCATGGGATTTCCCAGGCAAGAATACTGCCATGGAGTGGGTTGCCATTTTCTTTTCCAGGGGATCTTCCCCGCCTAGGGATCGAACCTGCATCTCTTGCATTGGCAGGAGAGTTCTTTACCACTGAGCCAGCAGGAAGCCCAAAGGAACTCTAAAGTCAAACACACCCGGATTCTAATCCAGGCAATCCAGTCCCAGTGCTGAGTGACCACAGCGGGACAGTGGTCCCTGGTGCTGGGGTCTGAATCCGCCTTCTGCCGCTATTTTCCTTGGTGATTTTAGGCAAGTTAGTTTCATTTTTCATAGCTATGATTCAGGATAATGGAGAGGCCCAAATGAGATCCTCGTGGGCCCATATCGGGACCAGAGTTCTGCGACAGTAATCACTCAGGAGATGTTAGCATCTGCTGACGCTGACTGGCACGCATTATTCTCACGGTCATCACACTTTCACATCTTCATCTCTCTCAGATAACTGTTTACTTCCAAAGAAAGGCATATTGTGCAGTAAGTCCAGAGTCTGACATAACTTCGGGCCAAGATGAAGAACTTTTCTTCAGTTTCTCAGCCCCCGAACTTGGCTGACTAATCCATGTTCCCTGCCTGAGTTTTACCTGCCATTCTCTTTCCCTTTGAACACCATTTTCCAACTTGGATAAAAATGCCATCGGCGCTTAATCACAGGCTTTGGGGTTCCTTCCCAGGAAGCTCTCTGCCCTTACTGCTTTCCCCACCACTAGCAAAGCATCTTCCACCCTGGGAGGGCCACTCAGCCTCTCCTTTCTGCCTCCTGTCTGCACATGTGTTGTTATTGACAACATTTGGCAAAGCGAACCCATTTATTCATGTTTTTACATCACCTCCCATATGGTGAGCATCCTTGCTTCTGTCTGTAATAGTCTGTGCCCAGCACGGCTCCCAGTCCACAAGACAAAAGCAATGAAATATCACTACCGCGACCCACAGCCACTGCTATTCTCTCTCTCCATCTCTCTGTCCCCTCTCTCTCGCCTAATAGATGATGCAGAGCCCTGCTCATCTTTCATTACCATTTTCTCAACTTAGTGACTTCCCGAGTCTCAGATTTTCATTGGTCTCCTGCTGTGTTAAATGCAGAAGGATGAGGGTTCTCCCCCTCCCTTTTCATTGCTGGCGCAATTCACCAGTTCACTCTTGGTCTGAAAGTAAGTCATTGTCCTGATGGTATCAAGTCACTTTTTAAATCCTTCCCTTCTTTTTATTTCCTGTGGTTGCAGATGTTTTCTTTTTCTCCCTCCTTCCTTCCCTCCCTCCCTCCCCCAACACCCCCTTCTCTCCGCCACTTCCCTCTCTCAAGCTTACAATCACAGTCATCACAGTACCTGTTAGGTTCCTAAAGGATCAAATGCAGATTGCACGTGTGCATCGTGGGGAACAAGAGCACACCTCTTCCTCTCTAGATGGAGCTGCCTGCCCGCAGCCTGTTTATCCCAGGCCACCAACTGAGACGCCAACACAGGCTGGGCAGTCTTCCTCCACACTGTCAGAAAGTCACAATTCCGGACGATCCATAATTAGTTCCTCACTTCTGGTGCCATGTGTTGTTTACAAGAAAGACCTGACCCAGATTCTAGCTTTACAAAAAAAAAAAAAAACAAGCTGAAACCTTTATGAAAGTCCTTTCTGGTCAGCTGCAACTGGGACCAGTTGTTCTGAGGGGCCAGCTCATCTTATCTCTCTGTCTTCCAACAACCAACCAGGGGCCAGGCTCGTGAGAACAGAACTTGGTTGGTAGGAAGGTTTCTGGGGAAAAGCTCCAGAAGGTCATGGGAGACAGACTGAGCCAGTGGAGGAATCAAGTAATAGCAGCCAAGTGAGCTTAATCACTAATAGACCTTTTAAGAATGGGTGACCACCTTTCCCAGCTTCTACACTGCCTTACTCCAAAGACCATGCTTGAAATGAAATGTGAGGACGGTGTATGTATATAATCCCTCTACTTGACCAAAAGACTAGATGGAAACACTTGTAACTTTAATGAGCTGAACCTTCATGGTGGGTACCATGATAATCAAGACGGCGGCTTCACCATTTCAGGCTACAGGCTCCTGACAAGTACAACCAGAACAGTGAGAGAGGCCTGCCCAGTGTCGTTCCAACAGGACACTGGAAGCTCTTTACATCAGAGGAGAAAACTTGAGCCCCTTCTTCCTGCTCCTCTAGCCAAGTTCAGTTGCTCAGTTGTGTCCAACTCTTTGCAACTCCATGGACTGCAGCACGCCAGGCTTCTCTGTCTAACACCAACTCCTGGAGCTTGCTCACGCTCATGTCCATTGAGTCGGTGATGCCATCCAACCACAGAATTCTCCTGGAATTCTCCAGGCCAGAATACTGGAGTGGGTAGCTGTTTCCTTCTCCAGGGGATCTTCCCCACCCAGGTCTCCCACATTGCAGGCGGATTCTTTACCAGCTGAGACACAAGGGAAGCCCAAGTTACTGGAGTAGCTAGCCTATCCCTTCTCCAGCAAATCTTCCTGACCCAGGAATTGAACCGAGGTCTCCTGTATTGCTGGTGGGTTCTTTACCAACTGAGCTATCAGGGAAGCCCCCTCTAACCAAACCCAGCACCATTCCATATGTTTAACTGGAAAAATCAGCCAACAAAACGGAAGCTTCTTATTAAGATATCAAAGACAAGTATTTATGACTGGGTTCCCAAAACCTGATTCAGTACCAGGAATGGGGCAGTACAAAGGATGAAAATTAGTATTTGAGGCCAATCTGTCTTTCTGAGAGACTGTTGCTATTTGTCTCTTTATGTAGCTACTTCATTCTACCTTTCAGATGATGGTGTGAGTCACATAGTAGATACTCAAGAACATTTGTTACATAAATCTGGACAACTCTCTTTTTTTCCCTTCTCTCCACTAGGAGAGATATGGGAAGTGCATAATATGAGGGGGAAAGAAAGCAAGTCTAACTGACCACTTCGACATGGCCTGGCCTTGGCTTTGATGTGGGGAGGGTGAAGTCTGGTACAACACACACAGTCTTTGTTCCTTTGTTCTTGGCGTTGTCACCACTGTGTACCAGTCAGCACAGCCACCCTTCAGAGTACCTAGCAGTCTATTAAAATCTATGCAATGGGACTGCAGTATAGGACATTTGTCATTTTGTATACTTTAGAGAGGAGACTCAGAAATAGATCTGTGACAAAGAAAAAGGGAGTGAGCTCTGTAGATATAAGGGGAAAGACTTACCAGGTTTAAAAAAAAAAAAGACAACTGGCAGAAAAAAAAAAAAACCAACAGTGGCTGAAGTGTGATAGGAAGGGAGGGGGGGGAAGAATGAACTCAGAGGGAAAGCAGGAGGCCAGGACACACACAGCGCCTCACAGGCTACAGAGAAGGTTTTGCTTTTTGCTCTGAGATGATAAGCCACGGGAGGATTTCGAATGGAGAAGTTTCATAAACTGACCTCTGTTTTAAAATAATGTTCCCTGGCTGCTATTTGGGGAGTTGACCAAAAGTGAAAGGAGGAGACTAATTAGGAAACAGTTGGCAACAGCTCAGGCAGAGGTGATAAGGATGGAGACCAGAGAGGTGGCAGGTGGAAGGGTGAGAAGCAATAGGAGTCTGGAGATTTTTAACGTACCAGCAGCATTTTGCTGATGAACTGGATATGGCTCTGGGGAGGATTTGAAGATAATGCCAAGGTTTTGAGTACCTCGGTCTCAGTACCTAGAAGCAGAAAGCTGCCATTGACAAAGATGGAGGAGGCTATGGAAAGGGCAGGTTTGGAGAGAGAAAATGAAAAGTACAGTTTAGGACAGGTTAAGTTGGAGATTCCTACTATTCATCTAAGTGATGAGCAGTATGTCCTCTGAGTTCAGAGTTTGTGGGAGAGGGTTATGTCACAGATAATATTTAAATCCATGGGGCTGAATAAGGGAGTTTAGTAGGAGAAGAGGTGCAAGGTCTCAGCCCTGGATCTCAGCAGCATTTCAGAGCAAAGGTAACATCTCATGGGTGTGTTGTAAGGATTCAATGAAATGATACATGTACTTTAAATGTACTGGGAATCTTCATTAAAAATCAACAACCTTACCCACACCCCTCTTACCCCCTGCTAGCCCCTACATCCACTGGATCCCCCATCCCATGTCCCAGGGACCTGGACCTGGGGAATTCTTCCAGGAAGGAAGGAGGCGCATAGAGAAAAGAAAATCTTGTTCTCCCCATGAAGGCTACAAGGGGGAAAGTTTTCTGGCTTATTTTCCAATCTGGAATGCTGAACATTTTCCCACAGTAACATAAACAGTTTCTAAGATCTCTCAAAGCAGAAATCTAGTACTTTATCTCAAGTATATCATGCATATAACAGCCTTTTGGGCAAGCCTGGGGATCTGGTCATAATTTATGAGGTTTCTCTGAGAAAATACCTTCCAAATTCCAAATGACTCAAGAGAAACGTAGATTTAAAAGGAGGCAGACTGACTCCTTACATAAAAGCACACATATAAATCCTAAAGATGGATATATCAGGACTTCCTTTAAAAGTGGTGTTCTGGGGACTTCCCTGTGGTGGTCTAAGACTCTCTGCTCCCAATGCAGGGGGCCTGGGTTCAATTCTTGGTTGAGGAAGTAGATTCCACATGCTGCAACTAAAAGATACGGAGTGCTGCAATAAAGATTGAAGACCCCACATGCCGCAACTAAGACAGGACAAAGCCAAACAAATAAATAAAAATAATAAATATTTTAAAAAGACAATTTTTTTAGGAAGTGGTGTTCTGTAGCATACAGCTGGCAAGAATAAGCAAGCGCAGCAATAGTCCGTTTGCAAATTCAGTGTAACCACTGTCACATCTCTCTGTGACCCTTTCCCCATCTCAATTCCCAGTGCTCAGCCAGGGAAAAAACAAGATTATTGAAAATGTTTCACTCCAAGATAAATCCCCCATCAAGCTGTATTTCTCCACCATAGTCTTTATCTTGCTACACTGTAGTTGTTTAACTGTCTTCTTCCCAATTAAGTCTGTAAATACTTGGCTGCATCTAGTTCACACTGTATCTCTAGACCCCAGCATAGCACCTGATACCTAGCAGAGACTCACTAGAACTTCTTAAAGGGAAGAGGAAATAAAAAATCAGCCTTCCCTCTGGCGGTCCAATGGTTAAGACACTGCGCTGCCACTGTGGGGGGCAGGGCGGTGGGGGGGGTTTCGATCTCTGGTTGGAAAACTAAGATCCTGCATACTGTGTGGCACCGCCAAAATAAATAAATAAATAAATAACCAAAAAGTAGTTTAAAAAAATAATAATCAACCTTGGTCTTAATACCCCCCATAACATGTAAGTCTCCTTGAAAGAAGAAGGAATAAAGAGGGTTGTTCCAAATGAGGAGACTAACCAATCAACTGACCTGAGAAGGAAGGTTCAGGAGGACTGGGCTTTTTCTGAAATAACAAGACATGGGGATTTAGTCCAGAGTACAGCTACTCAGATTGGCTTGTGGAAACCAGGGAGGGAGAAAGCATCCATAGGACTAGCCTATGAGGGCTATGGCCTCAGAAGTATCTCTTGCCTTTCAGATGGTCATGCTTTCTTGCTTAAATAATAATGTAGTTTCCCAGGCTCTGAATTCTTAGGAGTCTTGTTTGAGGGGAGTTTGATTAGTTATTTGCATGAACACTTGTCTGTTTCTAAAGAACATTTTTAGAATGCACATACACATGTGTGTTCTGTGAATCTGCAGACTCATAAAGCATATTCATGTTTTCCTCTCTTCTCTTTTGCTCTAGACAATGTCTTGTGGCAACTGGTTGTCCATAACGATCGATTTATGACCATCCTCTATAGCTTCTCAATAACAAGGATTTTTTGAAAGATATTTTTAAATGGAAGCATAGTTGATTTACAACATTGGGTTAGTTTCAGGTGTACGGCAACACAGTTCAGCTCTATAAACATATACATGCATATATACTTTGTTTTTCAGATTCTTTTCTATGTTATTACAAGATATTGAATATAGCTCCCTGTGCTGTACAGTAGGTCTTTGCTGTTTATCTATTTTATATGTGGTAGTGTGTCTCTATTAATCCAAACTCCCAATTTATCTCTCCCCTCTTTCTCCTTTGATAATCATGAGTTTGTTTTCTATGTCTGTAAGAATAACAAAGATCATACTACACACACACAACTCCATCTCAATATCCAGCATACAACAGGCACTCAATAAATGTCTAGTAAACTGAACTGTCTAACTGGCTGCCTAGGCTATTTTTTCCTTCCTCTTACTCTTTTTGATAATAAACAGTAACTTATAAATCATCAACCAAACCTTAGGATCCTAATGGGCTGAACTCTGCCCCTCACCACCAGGAGCCAAACATTAATAACAACAGAACATAAAGGCTGGCGATGGCAGTGCAGGCACAATGGAAGCCCAGGCAATCTATGGCCTCAGAGGTGCCTTCACAGAGGAAACCACATGCTGTTATCCAAAACTAACTTGGAATTTTTTTTAAGCTGATCATTGTCAGATCAATCACTGAAATATTTCTATAGTGGATAATGAAAGACTGCTGGCTACCATTTCAGGTCTGAATAATTTATTTAACAGATCCATGAAGATTAAACCATTTTCTTCTGCAATTTCATCCTTTCAGGGCACTCTTGACATCACTCATCATGAAAAGATTGAGGATGTATTTACAAAACAGGGATAATATTTCAACCTTTGAGCATTACATAGAAGCTTGCAGATTCCTCCTTTGAAGTTATGTATTGAGAATCTGCTCTATGCAAACCACCGTGATGCTACTTCAATGACTGATGCCCAGCTGGGCAGAAAAACCCACTTCTGAGCAGGTGGCAGAGGAGGGGCACCAAGATTACAATTACACAGGGACACACAGGCTCCAGACGGAGGAATCAGTGAGGTGGGCGGCAGAAAAGGTGAGCAGGCAGCACTGGGGACTCGGGGAGGAAGGCTCCGGCTGGAGAGAGGAGTCAGGCAGAACTGTGGGAAGCCAGCAGTACTGGAGAATGGATGGGGGCGGGAAGCAGCCTGCCTTTAGAGGGGCAACGGGGAGGGGTGGGGTGCAGTACATGGAGGAAGGAGCCACAGGGAACGGTGTTTAGAAAACGACAGGAGTCCAGAGTGACACCTGGTGGGGAGGGCGAGAGCCATATTGTCGTGCACTTTTCCAAGACATCAATCTGCTTCCAGTGAGGACGAAAAGGCAGGGGTGAGGAGTGCTATCGGAGCAGCAGAGTGTGATCATCAGAAATTCAGTCCAAATTCCCAAGCCGCTCAGCTATGCGTGAGAGGGCTATGCAGCAGGAAGACCACGTAGGTAGGTTGGTAAGAACCTTGCCAACAGGGTTCCGCAAGAAGTGCTGTGGACCAAATTGTGTTTTCCTGGTCAAATACAAAGCTCCACTTTGTATTTGGAGATGGAGCTCCCGACCCAGGGATTGAAACTGCGGCTCTTGCATCTCCTGCATTGGCAAGTGGGTTCTTTACCACTGAGCCACCTGGCAAGCCCTTTGAGAGAGTAATTAATGGTAACTGAGGTTTAAAGGGTGGACCCCAGTCCTATAGGATTATTGGCCTTATAATACCTCACACAGGCCCACGGAGCTCATGTGACAACATAATAAGACAGTGGTCTACAGGCAGAAAGAGTCCTCACCAGGAAACACATCAACTGGCACTTTGATGCTGGACTTCTCAGCCTCCAGCACTTTGAGAAATACATTTTTATTGTTTAAGTCACTGGCTCTGGTCCCTGGGTACCAGACTGAGTTGACCCATGCAGGAAGTGATGACAGGTTTGGAAAGGGAGAAAGGGACAGGGATGAATAAGGAGGAGAATCAGAAGAAAAACCTCATCACAGAGGCAAGGGGAGTGGGTTTTCAGGCAAGGAAGGGTGGTCACCGGCATCTATGCCATGTAAAAGTTGGGGGAGGCTGGAGACTACACAGTAACTTTGGTTTCCAGATTGGGGATTCCATGACCTTCAAAAGAGTAGCTGGCAAAAGGAGAGCAGAGAGAAGGTAAAGTTAAAGGAATAAGGAGTGAGTCACTGGGAAAGAACGCTGACAGCTGAAGGTGTAGATCTTCTTTTAAGAAGGGATATGCAGGACTTCTCTGGTGACCCAGTGGATAAGAATCCACCAGCCAATGCAGAGGACATGGGTTTGATCCCTGATCTGGGAAGATTCTACATGCATGGAACCATTAAGCCCATGCACCACACTGCTGAGACCACACTCTGGAGCCTGTGCTCTGTAATAAAAGAAGTGCAATGAGAAGCCTGTGCACTGCAACTAGAGAGTAGTCCCCACTCGCCACAACTACGGAAAGCCCGCAGGCAGCAAGGAAGACTCAGCGCAGCCAAAAATAAACAAACAAATAAAAATTAAAAAATAAGAAGGGATATGCAAAGCCTAGCTGCATCCTTTGGGGAAAGGCTTATTTTTCTCTAGGTGAACATATCTGTCTTATGGTTTCAAAACATTTTTTGTAAAGCAGGGGTTCTTTTTAATCACTGTTGGTGATTTCCAAGGATGTGTTGAGGTGTTTTGCGACACTGTCCCATTTCTGGCAAGTTCCAGATTAAAATGACCTTGCTGTTTTTCCACCTGAGAATCTCCCAGAAGCTTTGGAAATGTTTCCCCTTAGTCCAGGGACATATCTGAAAACCTTTTATTTTATTGAGGTTGATGCTAAAGCAATTTTCAGAAAATCTTCAGATAGCCCTGCCCAGCATCTGCCTCGTTTGGAGCTGAGTAACCTCAGAAGCTGCCTGGGAACAGGGTGCTGCTCTGCCCGTAGCCCCTGACCCCTTGCACCCAGCATCACTAACTCCTAAGGAGGTTCGATCTAAATATTTCTTTTATCTATGCCTCAGTCCATGTTCCAACAGGGAGTAGTCTCATCTGACCACAGAGGGAACGCAGTTTGGGCTCATACTTCACCCTAAGTGCCTGGCACACACCTGAGAGGAGACTCAGGAACCCCCTGTCCATACCTGATCACCTGAAAATCAGGTCAGCGGGGAGGTCCTTCTGCACAGGGTGGAGGATGCTTTCTCAGGACTGTTACTAGTTAAGGAGGGGAGAAACCTTGTAACCTCTGTTACCCCCACCACTGGTACAACAGAAGTGAAGGACAGGACATGGTAGGTGTGTACAGAACCCCAGCCAGGCATCTCTGTGCCCATTTCCAAAAGTACTCATTTCAGCATGCTTCTGTCATTGAAATCATGTTCTGCCCAGGCTGATTAATTTCGTGACAATAAACATGAGTGGGTTATTTTTAACTTCAAGCAGGCAGTGAATGGTTGAGTCCCCTGGGCTGGGGTCAGGTGGGATGGAAGTGTTTTGGTTTCTTTTTGAAAGGAGATGAGATCAGGTTGCTGGTAGATTAGCGGGTCCTTCCCTCACTTCCCCAGTGTCACTCACTAAAAGAGAAGTTAAGGATGATTTTCAAGGCTTTAGTTAACAAAAAAAAAAAGTAAAAAGTAAAGTGTTAGTTACTCAGTTGTGTCCAACTCTTTGTGACCCCATGGACTATAGCCCACCAGGCTCCTCTGTCCATGGGATTCTCCAGGCAAGAATACTGGAGAGGGTTGCCATACCCTCCTCCAGGGGATCTTCCCAATCCAGGGATTAAACCCGGGTCTTCCACACTGCAGGCAGATTCTTCACTGTCCAAGACCAGGGAAGCCCAAACAGGCAGAACAACTGTGATTCAGACAAGCTTCAGTTATTGCAACTTCAAATTTACTTTGCCATAATCAATTCTCTGCCTCCACTCTTGCTGTTTTTTGTTTGATTTTCATTTATTTATTTATTTTTTTGGCTGCGCTGGGTTTTCGTTGCAGTGCTCAGGCTTCACTAGTTGCATCATGAGGGCTCTAGAGCAGGCAAGCTCAGTAGATGAGGCCTGCAGGTTTGGTTGCCCTGTGGCATGTGGGATCTTAGTTAACGCATCAGGGGTGGAATCCTCATCCTCTGCATTGGAAGGCAGAGTCTTAACCACTGGATCTCCAGGGAAGTCTCTGGCTAATTTTTACAATGACATGAAAAGAGAGCAGTTGAAATGCTATGCTTTCCGGCACCCAGTAAGGACTGTTGCTTCTGCTGCTACGCAAAGCAGAATAGCTACTAGATTCCATGAGCCAACATGGTCAAGAGTCATGCTTATTCATTCAACAAAGAAACAGAGAGGGTCTACCATCTGCTGAACAAAACACAGCAAAGTGAACAGCCAGAGTGTCTGCCATCATGGCTTTCAGAGTCAAATGGGGATATCATGAATCCCCAAAAAGAGTTTTCTTTCTCTTTTCTCTTTTCAGTTTTTCTCTAACAGGGATTCTCATGAACTCCTTTTCAAAGTTTAAAAAAGAAGAAACAAGAAGATGAGCTAAATAAACAGAGAGTAAACAATAGGAAAGCACTGGTATGTGAGGCTGAAAATGTTTTCCATCTATTATCACCAAAGCTATCATGCCATCTGACCCCATACAACCTTATGAGATCAAAAGGCAGTTACCCTAATTCCCATTTTGCAGAGCAGAAAACTGAGGCTCAGACATTCAGTGACGTGCCCAAGGTCTCATAGCTATAATAGAATAGCACAATCAGGACCAAAATGAAGATCCCCTGAAACTTGATCTAAAGAATAATAATAAAAAAGAAAGAAAAGAATAATAATGATAACCAATGGTCATTATCATTAATGAAAAACAGACTCTAAGGATGCTCTGATGATCTGTAGCAAAGACTAGAATGGACAAAGGAAGAAAGAGCTGGCAGGAACCTTGGGGATCATTCTGCCCAATACCTTAATGAAAACTAGGAAGCTGAGGTCAAAGGGGCTCAGGAAAGGTCCTGTCTCTCATGGGAAAATCAGAGCCAATCCAGGACACAAGCCAGGCTCCTCTGATCCCACGGTGCCCACTGCATTGCTCTCTCTGCACTATTAGGAATGTCAGGGAATGCTAGTAAAGATAGTGTTGAAAAATGACAACAAACACTAATTGGGCATTTTGATGTGTTAGACACTTTTCTACACATTTTTTTAAAAACAGGGAAATTTTATTAAAACTTTAAATAAGAGAAGGATGGTGATTTGTACACAGAAAAAAATGCCCCCTCTTTTAAAGGAAACCCAAGGTTACTCAAAGTTTGCACTGCTCACATATAGCCTTGATATCCAGGCTTCCCAGACCTTAGCCCATAAGCTACACTGCATTCCCACAAGCTATGAAATTATCCTCTCCTCTCTTAGCATCAAAACTCATTGTCCTCTGTTCCAATGTTCCAAAATCTTACGAGGAATTCATCCATAGCAATACTAAAGTGTATTACACTGTCATATATTACCTCCTCTCTGACTGTCTGCATTTAACAAGACTTCCCTTTTCTTTACCCAAAGTGGTAACCGATGTAGTCATTTTGGACAGACTCCGAGATCTTGCAAGCCAGAAGCTTTTAAAATCCCATTACGTTGTCATTATCTTCTCTACCTATGCCAGGCTAGTACCACTTCCTAGCCCAATTCACAAAAATGGATGGTGGCAATAAGAAAACGATTATGAACCATGGGTGATATGTACAACTGTCAGTCATCAGTCAGGACCTATAGCGACAAAGAATCCAAAGGCACCTTGATTGACAAAGCCCGTCCCAGGAGAACCATAGCAATGGAGAGTTTTTCCCAAGGTCAGTCCTCAACCCTCCCAGACACTATTTTCATGTTGAAAGGAAATGTCAATGCATGATTCCAAAAGAAAGACTTACACAAGCCAGACCCCCAGTGGGTGGGGGAGCATTTTTTTGAGGAGAAAGTTTTCATCATGTAGTGTAGAGGCATTCAATTTGGCTCAGATTTGAAAAATGTAGGACCACATTTTTTAGGAAAAAATATCACCCTGCCTTCCTTCCAAATTTAACTTAACTGATTTTTATTGTAATGATGCTTAAATATGTACAAACATACAGCTGAGTTCTTACAGTTTCAACTCATCTAAAACCTCCAAACTGCAACTTAATGCTCTAACCAAATATGAAAAAATTTAAAAACCAATCCAACGCAAACTAACAACAATGACTTAATATTGAGATGCTGATGTTTTGCTAAACATAACCCTCCCTTTCCCATTATGATTCTGGTATGGAAAACTCCAGGGCAGGTGTTCAGAGTTCAGAACGTTCCCGCACCGTCCCCCCACCTTGCAGTAGGACCCTCCTCCCCGTTGCTTCATTCACAGCAACATTAAACATTACTGGATGATCACGGGGCCTTCACTGAAGGCAAATTACATAATAAGTCCACCAGTTCATTCCTGTAAGCTCACAGCAACTGAAGTAGTGTTGGCACCAACTGGATTGTAAATAAAAAGCACACATTCAGGTACCAAAATGGCATGGCATCATGATAAGGTGGTCATCTGGAAGATCCAGAAGATGCTAATATTACTTCAGATTATTTTTTCACTGGAAAAAAACCCACACAATTTAAATGGTACCATTCAGAAGTCCTAAGTCCCTCTCCCACAAATGACCCTATGAATCCCACTTTGACAAGGAGTGGCGGGGGGGACATAGAACATTGCTAGGTCCTGGCTCCGTCATTGCTTGCCTGTAAGGCCTTAGACAAGTTTCTGAAATTCCCTGAGACTTAGTCTCCTCACCTAGATAAACAGGGATTCAAAATGGAACCTACCTCACCAGGGTGTTGAGAAGACTGTATGATAATATGCAGAAGCTGCTTGGCCCAATGCCTGGTGCTTCGTAGGTGCTCAATGATCAGCCACAATCACTCCTGCTTACTTACTTGACCTCCAAGCTCCACAAAAGGAGGGAAGGATGCTCCACTGTACCAAAACAGATGCATTTCAGAACAATCTGAGTTGGAGGCAGAAGCCTTTCCTCCATGACTGCCAGTGGATGTTCAGTCCACTGTTACCACTCACGTTCATGCTTTCGTCTGTAATTCGGATGTGGCACTGGATAGGATTCTGAGAAGCAGCAGCCTTTGGACAAGGTGAAAGGAGTCAAACTTGTGGAGTTACTTGTTTTTACAGTTAACAATTGTGGCCGGAGGTGAAAGGCTCTTAAAACATTTGAAGATATTCAATCCTCAATCCCGTGCTTCTGAATGATTCAGGATGGATTCAGTGATCGGTTCATATCATCACTAAGTGGGTGCCCACCATAGGCAAGCCCTTGTAATGACTGCAGGTGTGGTGGTCACAACATGGTCTTCACCTGCAGGGTACTTACCCATCCAGAGGAAAGGTACGTAAATAAAACAACAGCTTAAAGCTTAAACTCTAAGCTTCACTAAAGACAGGGACTATGTTCTGCTGGTTTCTACACCCCAGAGGATAGCACCACACCTAGTGCATAGAAGGAATGAATGAATGAACGAACAAATGAATGAATGAATCAATACATGCGTGAATGAGCTACAAAGGTTAGACTATGTATGTGCCACAAAAACAGATTAAACAAAAAAAAAAGAGTGATGCAATAAGGACATAGTGTATAGCACAGGGAACTCTACTCAATATTACGTAGCAGCCCGAATGGAAAGGGAGTTTGCGGGAGAATGGATACATGAACATGTATGGATGAGACCCTCTGCTGTCCACCTGAAACCATCAAAACACTGTTAATCAGCTATATCCCAATATAAAATAAAAAGTTTCTTTTAAAACAGGAGTGATGGCTCTTTTGAGGGCTCAGGGATGGAGGGAATCCAGAAAAGACAGAACTTGAAGTGCAAGGGGACAATACTTGCCACCCCCAAATGTCTCCTCTCTCAAAAACACCTCTTTGGCATGGAGGCTATTTCCAGGTGAAAACAAGTAAGGCCCAAAAGGCTCAGGAAGAAACTCTGACCTTCTCTTTAATTGCCTGAAGAATTAAGATAGAGGGCCTATTACAGGAATAGACCATCACCAGAAATATCTGCAAGTTAAATATCTGGGCTAAGCAGGGTGGGGGAAACTTTTAAAAATCAGAGTCCACTCTGTGTCCCGTTGAATCCAGCTGGCCCAGAAAACATTTGTTTACCAAACGTCTGTTTTCCCCTCTCTCTGTGAATTGCCTTCCTCCCTTCTGAGGTCCCCAGCCACTACTCCCAACATCCTCTTTCGTCTTCAGCTGATGGTGAAGGTTTCAGCTGTTTGGGCCAGTTATTCACTCTTCCTGGGTCTCTCCCATGTGCACAATATACTAACCTTTTGTTTTCCTCCTATTAGTCCATCTCATGACCATTTAATTCTTAGACCAACAGGAAGAAATTAGAAGGGCAGAATAAAATTTCTTCCTTCCTGGTGGAAGGAAGGCTAGAACTTTAAGAAGCAGAGACAGGAGAAGGTCCAATTATAACTTTACACAGTTGCCATGTGCTCTAAACTAGTCCTCATTTGTAAACTAGTCCTCATTTGTAAAAGACATGATGGATTATCATGTCTAGAATTTCTAAAACGTCTTATATCTGTAAATTGTATGCAACTGCTTTCAGCTTGTATTTATTAATATTACAGAGACATTTGATTTATCGATAAACAACTTGGCAGTTCATTATTTATTAGAATAGGAAACTGAAGAAATGATATCTGGTCTCTAGCAGTGATGGCTCAATCATTATTATTGCTCTCCTGGGGTGCTCTAGTAAGTGGCCATAAAAGAGTCAATTTGCAGTTAGGAAGAGAAATGCATATATTTGGCAGCATTTACACTCACATGATTGACAACAGACAAGACTGACAGAAACTCTACAATGTAAGAGGAATAAGCTCATCATGCTATTAGCATAATGTCTTAAAAATAAACCATCGTCAAAAAAAAATAAATAAATAAACCATCGCCAGTCCTAGGATGAGAAAACAATATAGGAATGGTTTGCTTCAGCGATGACTAGGATCTGAAAAATGCTTCATGCAAATATCTCAGAATATATATACAAATATCTGAAGCCCAAAAGCAACAGCAGACATCATTTTATGGATAACTTGGAAAATTACTAAAAGAACTGGTTTGATCAAAAAATGAATAATTCAAACTGAACAAAAATCATCTGGCCAAAACCATTATGTCAGAGGTGATCTCTCACCCGACCAGATAATGAACCATGTCTACTAGATGTTCTTATACCTGGATGACCTCAAAGGACTACTAGTTTCTCTTTTTTTTAATATTAAAAGTATTATCCTTTAGCTAAGTGTTTATGTTCTCCTGTCTGAACATAGCTCCTCTTTTTTGGTAGGAGGGAGAATAACTTTACGTTTATCTGATTTTCCATTCTTTTGGAAGGAAGAAGTATTACTTTAGCTTTTCAACACCTTGGGGTCAATGCAATGAAGGTGTCTGAAAAGAATTTAGGGACAGATTCTAAATGGAAAAGTTCCTGAACTGAGTCAGAGTGAGGACTCTGCCAAGATCTGGAATCACTCCTCTAGAAGTAGAGTAATCCAAATAGAGCTCCTGATGGATGGGGTCAGGGAGTGGGGACAAAGCAGGAAGGCTGCTGCCATGATCATTTGGGAAACCCACCATGTCAAGCCCTCAGATACACTGAAAACAGCCCCAAATATCAGTTAGATAAACATCTCTATGGGTTTGGGTGGACTCCAGGAGTTGGTGATGGACCGGGAGGCCTGGCGTGCTGAGGTTCATGGGGTCGCAAGAAGTCGGACACGACTGAGCGACTGAACTGAACTGAATCTTTATTATTCTTGGACCTTCTTTCTATATGCCCTTGAAATTTATACAACCATATAAAGCCCTAGGATTGGATACCCCCTAAGGTACTTCTGATTTCATTCGGATAAAATAACCTTCTGAGAGTATCACACGTGGGCTTGAATTGTAAGACAACAGCCAGGTGTGGTCATAAGGACCTTGTAATGGTTGATCTGGGATGAAGGGGTTAAATTAAAGGTGAGAAGTACTGAAAACATGGTATCTGGTACTTCTCATCCAAGACAAAGCCTTGGTTAAACATGAGATTTTAAAAACAATTCTAAAGAAACTGAAAAGTTCCTCATGAGGAACCACGCCATGTGGAGATTCCCACAGGTGGAGACCGTGAAGGTCATTTTATGAACATTACAGGGTCATTGCCTTCAGTGCTTGTCTGTGGCCTCCAGGGAGGTATTTAGGTTAATAAAAATGACCTGGAAGAAGCAGAGCCCCCAGGCAAAACCATGCAGCTGGGTTCTCCCAAAGTGCCACCGTTGCCTGTCTCCTGTCCCTTGTATACTATTAATGATTTCACTAGCACATAACCTAGAGCCATCCTCAGGGTCTTCATGGCCTGTTTCCAGCTTCAAGGAAAGCCTCAAAGAAGTAGTTGCAGGCTGGAATCAAGCAACTTAGTTCTAGGGGAGCAGAGGGGGGCTGTTCAGGTTTATCATTTATCTCACCTCCACCCAGCACAACCTTTGCAAATCATCTTCAGGGACTGGGTAAACTTTCCTGACCTTCCAGAATGATACTGGACATCTCAGTGTGGTTGTTTGTGAACCAGAATGAGGAGATCCCCTCTCCCCAACCATGATATCTTAGGAGGCAGAACCAAACCAAGGTTCAGGTTATAAGCCAAGAATCCCTGAGGACACACATTACTATACCTAAAATAGATAAAATAACAGAGACCTTACTGGGTATCACAGGAAACTACACGCAGTATCTTGTAATAAACCATAATGAAAAAGAATCTGAAAAAGAATATTTATATGCATATATATGTATGTATAACCGAATCACTTTGCTGTACACCTAAAACAACTCAATATTGCAAATCAACTACACTTCAGAAAAAGAAAAAAAAGGAAAAAGAACCCCCAGGTGAGCTGCGGTTCTTGGACACAAGGTCAGAAGGTATGCCCTGAAAAACTGACCAAGCAAATATTTCAATCCAGAGCTGGTCCTAAATGTCACCTTGTCAAATTTTGAAGTTTAATGCTAAACAACAGCTGTGTGTGGAATAGAGATCACTAAGAAACAGAAAAATAAGAAAATAAAGAACCCCAAATAAACACATTTATGGTATGTAAGTTGCTGAATATCCTCCCTGACCAAAATTTAACCTTTTTATAAATAGTTGATTGTACATCAGAAAAGATAAAATGAATATCATTAATGCCCACAGCAGGAAAAAATTAACATATTCATGAATTAGCATTTTGCTTTCACTTGCCTTGTCAAGGCTGAGACTCTGTTCTTGAACAAATAAAATTTTGTTTGAACTACCATTAATGTATCTGTATTTACCATCCTCCATTCCAAAATTCATAGAATAATATCTGTAATCAAATACTTTCTTTCAGTACAAAGGATTAAACCTCAAAACAGGAGTATAAACTGGACTTTGTTTTGTCCTGGCCAGATCCCATCTCTTGGCTTTTATCTTGAATAGCTACAGAAGTCAAAATAAAAAATAAGTTATATTAATTTAGCCTGTCTTTCAGATAATGTTATGGGGAAAAATAATTCAAATTGACTGTTTAGCTCAGTAAACTAGTCAATATAATCAGCAGAGCTGATAGAAGCCTTAAAATGAATGCAGAGGCTTTGGTAAAGTGTCTGCCTGCAGTGTGGGAGACCGGGGTTCGATCCCTGGGTCAGGAAGATCCCCTGGAGAAGGAAATGGCAACCCACTCCAATACTCTTGCCTGGAAAATCCCATGGACGGAGGAGCCTGGTAGGCTACAGTCCATGGGGTTGCAAAAAGCAACTTTAATTTGATTAGTCATAAAATTAAAATCCTAGCATAATGACCATTTAATTAACTTTTTAAGAGATTACAACTGATTACTCTTGTTATTTCTTCAAAATGATTTACTCTGCCTAGTATCTCATTTCATGGAAGTGGAAAAAAAGAAAAAAAACACCTGTCTGGAGCTTGCCCCAAAGGTCCTGCCAACAGTAGAAGGGAACCAGTGAAAATGAACAAAAGCTAAAATAGAACTAATGAAAATAAGCATGTCTATTTACTGTAGATCACAACAAACTGTGAAAAATTGTTACAGAGATGGGAATACCAGACCACCTGACCTGCCTCCTGAGAAATCTGTATGCAGGTCAAGAAGCAACAGTTAGAACTGCACAAGGAACTGACTGGTTCCAAATCGGGAAAGGAGTATGTCAAGGCTGTATACTGTCACCCGCTTATTTAACGTATATGCAGAGTACATCATGAGAAATGCTGGACTGGATGAAGCACAGGATGGAATCAAGATTGCCGGGAGAAATATCAATAACCTCAGATATGCAGATGACACCACCCCTATGGCAGAAAGGGAGGAGAACTAAAGAACCTCTTGATGAAAGTGAAAGAGAGTGAAAAAGTTGATTTAAAATTCACCAATTACAAAACTAAGATCATGACATCTGATCCCATCACTTCATAGCAAATAGAGGGGGGAACAGTGGAAACAGTGAGAGACTTTATTTTTGGGGGCTCCAAAATCACTGCAGATGGTGACTGCAGCCATGAAATTAAAAGACACTTGCTCCCTGGAAGAAAAGTTCTGACCAACCTAGACAGCATATTAAAAAGCAGAGACATTACTTTACCAACATAGTTAAGGCTATGGTTTTTCCAGTAGTCATGTATGGATGTGAGAGTTGGACTATAAAGAAAGCTGAGTGCTAAGAATTCATGCTTTTTTTTTTTAATTGATGCTTTTGAATTGTGGTGTTGGAGAAGACTCTTGAGAGTCACTTGGACTTCAAGGAGATCCAGCCAGTCCATCCTAAAGAAAATCAGTCCTGAATATTCACTGGAAGGACTGATACTAAAGCTCAAACTCCAATACTTTGGCCACCTGATGCAAAGAACTGACTCACGTGACCCTGATGCTGGGAAAGATTGAAGGCAGGAGGAAAAGGGGACAACAGAGGATGAGATGGTTGGATGGCATCACCGACTCAATGCACATGAGTTTGAGTAAACTCCAGGAGTTGGTGATGGACAGGGAGGCTTGGCGTGCTGCAGTCCATGGGGTCGCAAAGAGTCAAACACGACTGAGCAACTGAACTGAACTGAACTGAACTGATTTACTGTTAATTTTTCAGGATTTGAAAGGCAGACTGAACTAGTTCCCACTTAAGCAAAGGTTGCTTCATTATACTTAGTTTAAGTCAACTGTAGTGGTTCAACAAGACACACACACACACACATATCCACATGCCAGGCCCTTGATAACAGAACCACCAGGAAAGAAAGAAATCCATTCAAGTCAACACACCTACAAACACTCAAGCATGTGAAATCTACCAGATGTTACCCACCATCCTCGACTCCCACAAAGAAAATCCAACCTCTTTAAAGCCCTGGTTAAGCAGCAGGGGTCATCTTTGGAAAGCACAAATACCAGCCATCCCTTATCTTCAACAGAAAGAGTGCTGACAAGCAGGGCAGAGGTGAGAACTGAATTCTCATGCATTGCTTGTGGGACAGATACCTAGTACAACCTCCTGGAAAAACAATGAAAAGCAACATCAAAATACAGAGAAAACCTTAAGAAGGTCCATCTATTTGAGCCAATAATTCTACTTCCAGCCCTCTAGCTTGAGCAAATGATCCAAAATACAGAAATAAATGACGATCAGAAATGTTCACCAAAGTATTATTTATGACATTCTGGATAACTGGGAACCACCTAAATGTTACAGGGAAGAAAGTAAATAGATTTGGTGACGTCACCCATGGGATTGTTGTGCAGCTACTGAAAACAGTGCTCACTGTTGACGTGAAAAGTTGTTTAAAATGTGTGATGAAATGCACAGGATGCAAAACTCTATGTACTGTATGAACTCGACTTCATGAAAACATGTCTATCACAAACACTGAAAACAAATCCACCAAAATGTGAGTAGTAATGATCATTTGCTCATGGTAACACGTGCGATTTTAATTTTCTCTTGTCATACCATTCGAATGCAGAGTTCCAAAGAATAGCCAGGAGGGATAAGAAAGGCTTCCTCAGCGATCAGTGCAAAGAAATAGAGGAAAACAATAGAATAGGAAAGACTAGAGATCTCTTCAAGAAAATTGAAGATACCAAGGCAACATGTCATGCAAAGATGGGCTCAATAAAGGACAGAAATGGTATGGATCTAATAGAAGCAAAAGATATTAAGAAGAGGCGGCAAGAATACACAGTAGAACTGTACAAAAAAGATCTTCATGACCCAGATAATCACAATGGTGTGATCACTCAAACTCACCTAGAGCCAGACATCCTGGAATGTGAAGTCAAGTGGGCCTTAGGAAGCATCACTACGAATAAAGCTAGTGGAGGTGGTGGAATTCCAGTTGAGCTGTTTCAAATCCTAAAAGATGATGCTGTGAAAGTGCTTCACTCAATATGTCAGCAAATTTGGAAAACTCAGCAGTGACCACAGAACTGGAAAAGGTCAGTTTTCATTCCAATCCCAACAAAAGGCAATGCCAAAGAATGCTCAAACTATCACACAGTTGCACTCATCTCACATGCTAGTAAAGTAATGCTCAAAATTCTCCAAGCCAGGCTTCAGCAATACGTGAACTGTGAACTTTCAGATGTTCAAGCAAGTTTTAGAAAAGGCAGAGGAACCAGAGATCAAATTGCCAACACCCGTTGGATCATCAAAAAAGCAAGAGAGCTTCAGAAAAACATCTATTTCTGCTTTACTGACTATGCCAAAGCCTTTGACTGTGTGGATCACAATAAACTGTGGAAAATTCTGAAGGAGATGGGAATACCAGACCACCTGATCTGTCTCTTGAGAAATCTATATGCAGGTCAGGAAGCATCAGTTAGAACTGCACATGGAACAGACTGGTTCCAAATAGGAAAAGAAGTACGTCAAGGCTCTATATTGTCACCCTGCTTATTTAACTTATGTGTAGATGCCCATCAGCAGATGAATGGATAAGGAAGCTGTGGTACATATACACCATGGAATATTACTCAGCCATTAAAAAGAATTCATTTGAATCAGTTCTAATGAGATGGATGAAACTGGAGCCCATTATACAGAGTGAAGTAAGCCAGAAAGATAAAGACCATTACAGCATACTAACACATATATATGGAATTTAGAAAGATGGTAACGATAACCCTATATGCAAAACAGAAAAAGAGACACAGAAGTACAGAACAGACTTTTGAACTCTGTGGGTGAAGGTGAGGGTGGGATGTTTCGAAAGAACAGCATGTATATTATCTATGGTGAAACAGATCATCAGCCCAGGTGGGATGCATGAGACAAGTGCTCGGGCCTGGTGCACTGGGAAGACCCAGAGGAATCGGGTGGAGAGGGAGGTGGGAGGGGGGATTGGGATGGGGAATACGTGTAACTCTATGGCTGATTCATATCAATGTATGACAAAACCCACTGAAATGTTGTGAAGTAATTAGCCTCCAACTAAAAAAAAAAAAAAAAAAAAACTTATGTGCAGAGTACATCATGAAAAATGCTGGGCTGGAAGAAGCACAAGCTAGAATCAAGATTGCCGGGAGAAATATCAATACTCAGATATGCAGATGACACCACCCTTATGGCAGAAAGCAAAGAAGAAGTAAAGAGCCTCTTGAGGAAAGTGAAAGAGGAGAGTGGAAAAGGTGGCTTAAAGCTCAACATTCAGAAAACTAAGATCATGGCATCCGGTCCCATCACTTCATGGTAAATAGATGGGGAAACAGTGGAAACAGTGGCTGACTTTATTTTGGGGGTCTCCAAAATCACTGCAGATGGTGATTGCAGCCATGAAATTAAAAGACACTTACTCCTTGGAAGGAAAGTTATGACCAACCTAGAGAGCATATTAAAAAGCAGAGATATTACTTTGTCTACAAAGGTCCGTCTAATCAAGGCTATGGTTTTTCCAGTAGTCATGTATGGATGTAAGAGTTGGGACTATAAAGAAAGCTGAGCACCAAGAATTGATGCTTTGAACTGTGGTGTTGGAGAAGACTCTTGAGAGTCCCTTGGACTGCAAGGAAATCCAATCAGTCCATCCTAAGGCAGATCAGTCCTGGGTGTTGATTGGAAGGACTGATGTTGAAGCTGAAACTCCAATACTTTGGCCACCTGATGCTAAGAGCTGACTCATTTGAAAAGACCCTGATGCTAGGAAAGATTGAGGGCAGGAGGAGAAGGGGACAAAAGAGGATGAGATGGTTGGATGGCATCACCGACTCAATGGACATGGGTTTGGGTGGACTCTGGGAGTTGGTGATGGACAGGGAGGCCTGGCGTGCTGTGGTTCACAGGGTCACAAAGAGTCGGACACGACTGAGCGACTGAACTGAACTGAACTGATACCATTCTATGTCTTCTGAGAATTTTACAGAAAGCACATACGTCTGAGGGGCTTCCCAGGTGGCACAGTGGTGAAGAATCTGCCTGCCGATGCAGGAGATGCAAGAGATGTGGGTTTGATCTCTGGGTCGGGAAGATCCCCTGGAGCCAGGAAACGGCATCCCACTCCAATATTCTTGCCTGGGAAATTCCATGGGCAGAGAAGCCTGGCAGGCTACAGTCCATGGGGCTGCAAAGAGTCACACACGACTGAGCATACGCGCACACACACACTCACGTCTGAGAAAAAGGAATTACTTTGAAGAGTCAAGGCGCAGGGTCCCTGGTTTTCCTCTGAGTGGACAGACTCCAGCAGACACTGGGAAATATCTCTAGCTTTTTAGAGCAGATGCCAAGTACCACTTGTCACTCACACTTGACGTAAACTTGATGTAAACCCGGTGATGACTTCCTGCCCTCCACAGCATGCCTATGCCTCCCTTGACCTTGTCTTTGACTTTCAGCCTTCCTTGTTTATACAGAAACACCCCTCTGGCAGCCTCCTCTCTCTCTGAACCATGTTCTCCACGCCCCCTTCACCAGCAGGACTCAGTTCCATGGCCTGATCAGCCTTCTCCTGGTCCAGCCTGGTTGAGTCTTGGTACTGACAACAAGCCAGTTACCCTTGAAAGATACGGCATCATCATAAGACTACCAAAGCCTAGGGGAAGGAAATGCAGTTTTCTTAACACATTCTAAGAAAAATATCATATGATGTCACTTACATGTGGAATCTAAAAAAGGGATACAAGTGAACTTATGTACAAAACGGAAGAGACTCACAGACACAGAAAACAAACTTACCTGGGTTACCCCAGGGGGAAGGGTGGAGTAATCAGGAGTTTGTGAATAATACACACACATTATTATATATAAAATAGATAAACAAGGACTACTGTATAGCACAGGGAACTCTGCTCAATGTTATATGGCAGACTGGATGGGAGGGGAGTTTGGAGGAAAACAGATACATGTATTAATATATTCATGGCCGAGTCCCTTCCCTGCCCACCTGAAACTATCACAACATTGCTAACCAGCTCTACTCCAATATAAAATAAAAAGTAAAAAAAAAAAGACAGTCCAGTCACAAAACGCCATATACTGTATGATTCTAGAATATACATGAAATGGAATTTACATGAAATGTTCAGAGTGGGGAAATACAGAGTTACAGAAAATGAATTAGTGCTTGTCATGGAATGAAGAGAGATGAGGAATCACTCTAATGGGTACAGCATTTCTTCTTGAGAGGGTGAAAATGCTCTAAGATTAGATTACAGTGGTGACTGCACAACTTGTAAATATACTAAAAACATTGAATTGTACGAGTTAAATGAGTGAATGTATGGTATGTGAATTATATCTCAATAAAGCCATTTATAAAAAGAGGAAACTATTTTTTAATAACCTATAGGGAAAAATAATCTGAAAAAATATATATATATATACAAATATATATGTATAACTGAATCACGTTGAAGTACATCTGAAAGTAACACCTTATAAATCAACTATGAAAAATGCATTCTGTAAAAGCATTTTATATAGAAAGAACTTCCTTCCTCTCGCAGACCTGGTGCTATTAATATACCAGGCCCGACTGTATCTGAGCTCTTAGGAGGTCCCTACTGTGACAATCACCCTTAACAACGGTGCAGAGAACTCCATGTCTCAGTGCACCTTGGAAGACTCATAGCATTTCACCCTCACGACTCTGCAAGCCTGGGAGATCAAGGGTTATTATCCTAATTGTACCGATAAGAAAATTGCAACTCAGAGTCCAAGCACTGAGTGGCTCATGGCCCCTGATCCTCAAAGCGTGCTCCTCTGTAAATAGTGATGATAATACTCACGTGGGGGAGTCATTGTAAGGATCAAATGAGATAACGTATGCAGACTGCTTAGAATCATGTTTGGAACAGGGGCAGCATTCAGCAAATGCCAGCTCCTGTGACTGTTAGGTCAATGGGAAGCTCAAGGTTACATAGCTGGGAACTGACAGCGCTAGGCTGGGAAGTCAGGCTGTTTCATGCCAAGTCCATGCTTTTTATACTCTATTCCTAACACCCGAAGAGGAGTATTAAAGCATGGTCCACGCCCTCACAGAACTTACAATATTTAGTATTGGGCATATCTCAATCACGTGAGACATGAAGCTGTGACTCCCACAAAGAACTAAGGCAACAGTAACAGAAACTAGGATACAGCTTTCAAACTACAGAAGTCTTTTGTTCAACAGCTTCCACTCTACCATCTTCTTCTGTGTACATTCCAAAGCTCAGGAATCCCCTTGTTTCATCCCTGCTTCAAAGTGAGTGGAGATGGGGAAACCAGACATGAAAATTAAGTCCCTTCCCATCCTGACTACAGAAAACACTTTCCATGGGCCTTCTGAACTGCCAGAAGTTTGAGCTCTCTTTGGAAACTTGTCCTTAACTTCTAGAAAGTATCATTCATAATCACACATATATGCTTTAAGGGACTTCAGAACAGCTTCAGTTGAGTCTAAGGCTGCTTCTCCCTTTTGAAAAGAATCCGCAACTCGCTTAATTAATTTTACCCACAACGTGACACCTGGCCGTTTGTAACATAAAAGCTCCAGAACAGTGAACATTTTTTAAAGCAAAGACAGAAAATTCTTCATGAAGCTTCTCAGAAGCATCGCATGCACACAAACACTGGGTAGGAAGTCACTCTGTCTCCTGTACGTGCGATGCCATAATTGTGGAATCCAGGGTCACTAACCCTAAGCAATACTACTTCTTCACAGCAATTTTGGCCTATTTATCTGACAAAAGATGAGCTTAAAACTTTGTGTTGTGGAATGTTGACATTTCATATCTAAGAGGGTAATTTATCAATGAACTCGAGATCCATATTTTGAAAGGTATTTAATGCTCTGTGTGTTTCCATAGTCCCAAAAGTAATAATACATATATTATTACTTTCTAAGAGACAGAGAAATAAATGGTGATCACTAAGAGGTGGCCCTTAGCAAAACTGTGAAGTGCATGTTCAGTCGTGTCCAACTCTTTGCGACCCCATGGGCTGTAGCCCACCAGGCTCCTCTGTCCATGGGATTTTTCAGGCAAGAATACTGGAGTGGGTTGCCATTTCCTCCTCCAATTAAACTGCAAAGTAAGAGGAGCTTATCTTTGGAAACACTGTACCTCCCTTTTCTGCACGTTTGTTATCCTGGAAGTGAGGTGTAAGGAACACTGCCCCCCGCCCAACTCACTGAGCATCTTCAGATGGACAGCCTCGTGCACAGTGTCTGCTCCACATAGCCTGTTTCACGCCTTACAACAAACACCCTTACAACACAGGTATTCATCACCCCCATTATTCAGAGATAAGGAAATGGAATCTCACAGAACTTAAGTGACACGTCTCAAATAAACTGGCCAGTGACTATGGAGATTCCTCCACTTCCGTGCCAGCCTGGGTTTCCCCTGCCTGAACTGGGTTCTCCCAACCTCAGACACCCCCATCAGCTCTGGCACTGTGGACACTATAGTTCCCATCAAGCTGCTATGAACAGGCCATCACTTGAGTTCATCCTCTTAGACCAGGAATAGGTCCTGTTTCTATTCTGAAAGGGACCAGGCGAGCATGATCTTAACCCAAATCTACAACTCTAATAGTATAAATGTGAGACACAGATGGCAGGACTTCAGAAGGCAGAGACTCTTTAGAGATCATCTGGTCAATCTTTTCCCCCATGACTACACAGATTTAAAAAACTAAAGCTTGAGAGGGGATGGGACTTTGCAGAGGTCACCCCACAAATTAGGTGCCGGGCCCAGATGAGAGCCAGAACTTCTCACTCAGTCCTGTTCTCTTTTGTGGCATCAGTCACAAACACTCAAACACGGGATAAAAATATACATTGTAGGCTAAAGAGGAATGAGTTCAATATTATTAATTCATACTGGCTACTCAGACTGCCCAAACTTGAACTCTGGGTGCCCTTCTCACAACCTGTGTAAACTGGATAAGGTATCCTCTCTTTGCCTTGGGTCCCTTATCCATCATATTAGAATCACAATAGTGTCTGCCTTATACGGTTACCGGAGAAGGCACTGGTGACCCACTCCAGTACTCTTGCCTAGAGAATCCCATGGACGGACGAGCCTGGTAGGCTGCAGTCCATGGGGTCGCTAAGAGTCGGACACAACTGAGCGACTTCACTTTGACTTTTCACTTTCATGCACTGGAGAAGGAAATGGCAACCCACTCCAGTGTTCTTGCCTGGAGAATCCCAGGGACAGAGGAGCCTGGTGGGCTGCCGTCTATGGGGTCACACAGAGTTGGACACGACTGATGTGACTTAGCAGCAGCAGCATAGGGTTACCATGAGGATCAAACATGATAATCCATGTGCAGCTCCACCTTCTTGTGCTTGGCATTTGTAAGCTCTGAATAAATGTTAGATATTATTACTATCATTAAAATTATTACTCTTATCGCTACTACAGATAATTTCAGATGAGTGCATGCTAAGTCATTTCAATCATGTCTGATTCTGCGATCCTATGGCCTGTAGCCACCAGGACTGGAGCCCACCAGGCTCCTCTGTCCATGATATTCTCCAAGCAAGAATACTGGAGTGAGTTCCCATGCCCTCCTCCAGGGAATCTTCCCAACCCAGGGATCCAACCCACATCTCTTATGTCTCCTGCATTGACAGGCAGGTTCTTTGCCACTAGCACCACCTGGCAATTTCAGATAATTGACAGCTAATACTTTCATTCTGGGGTAAGAAGGTGGCAACAACTTCCTGCTATCAAATTCATCTTCCTCTTCTCCAGAGGCAGCACTAGCCAGTCTTGGAGAAGGCAATGGCACCCCACTCCAGTACTCTTGCCTGGAGAATCCCAGGGACGGAGGAGCCTGGTAGGCTGCAGTCCATGGGGTCTCGAAGAGTCAGACACGACTGAGCAACTTCACTTTCACTTTTCACTTTCATGCATTGGGGAAGGAAATGGCAACCCACTCCGGTGTTCTTGCCTGGAGAATCCCAGGGATGGGGGAGCCTGGTGGGCTGCCGTCTAAGGGGTTGCACAGAGTCGGACACGACTAAAGCGATTTAGCAGCAGCACAGCCAGTCTTAGGAATGAAGGTAAGCTGGACGAGTGGAGGCTAGCACCAGGAATGAAGAAACTAACTCTGAACATAAAACTGCCTGCCAGAGTATTTTTATTTGTATATTCAGAGTTAGAATCTCCCACCCTTTTCAAAATCACTCTTTCTCGTTTACAGTTGACCTCCATACAACGCAGGGGTTTACGCTGCCCCACTCACCCACCTCTAAGTGGAAAATCCAAGTACTGCTATAACTGCCTCAAAAACAAATGAACTGATAAATGACTCACCCAAGGGCAGGAAGCTGAAATGGTTTGGACAGGGCTGGGACTCCAACCCCAGATCTTTTGGTTCCACATTTTGTGATCTCTAATCACAGTTCGAATTTTCATTGCTCAAGGATCAACTGTACTTCCTTTCTTCTACCAGTTTTATTGAGATATAATTAACATAAAACATTGTATTAGTTTTAGGTATATACCAAATGATTTGATGTATGTATATATTGTGAAATAATCACCACAGTAAGTTTAGTTGACATCCATCACCTTACATAGGAATAAATTTTTTCCTTATAACGAGAACTTGTAAGATCTACTTTCTCAGCAACTTTCAAATATACAGTACTGTTAACTGTAGTCACCATGCTGAACATTACACTCCCAGAACATATGGGTCTTGTAACCAGAAGTTTGTACCTTTTGACTACCTTCACCCATTCTGCCCATCCTCTGTCCTCTACCTCTGGCAACCAATGATCTATTCTCTGTATTTTTCATGAGTTTGGTTTTTTCAGACTCTACATATGAGATCATACAGTACTTAACTGTCTTTGACTTATTCACTTGGCCCTCAAGCATTAACAATGCCCTCAAGGTGAACCCATGTTGTTGCAAATGGCAGGGTATCTTTTTTATGTCTGAGTAATATTCCACTGTGTGTATATGTATATATATATATATATATACATATATATATATATATGAAGTCATTTCTATATACACACACACACACCACATTTTCCTCTTCCATTCATCCATCAACAGGTATTTAAGTTATTACTATATCTTGGTTCATATAAATCATGCTGTCAAGAACATGGAAGTGCAGCTATCTTTACAAATTACTATTTTCATTTTCTTTGGATGAATAACACAAAATGGGATTGCTGGATAATGTGGCAGTTCTATTTTTAATTTTTTGAGGACTGTTTTCCATAATGGCTGCACCAATTTACATTCCCACCAGCAGTGCACCAGGGTACCCTTTTCTCCACCTCCTCATCACACTTATTTGTGTCTTCCTCAGCTTCTTTCATTATTGTCTTATAGTTTTCAGGGAATATATCTTTCACCTCCTTGATTAAATTTATGCCCAGGCATTTCATTTTTTGGATGCAATTACAAAATGGGGTTGCTTTCTTAATTTCTCCTTCTGATAGTTCATTACGTTAGTATATAGAAATGCAACTGATGTCTGTGCATTGATTTTATACCCTGCAACTTTACTGAATCTGCTTATTAGTTCTAACAGTTTTTTGAGTAGAGTCTTTAGGGTTTTCAACATGTAATGCCATGTAATTTGCAAGCAGAGACAGTTTTAGTTCTTCTTTTCCGATTTGAATGCCTTTTTTCCCTTGCCTAAATGCTCTGACTAGGACTTCCAGTACTGTACTGAAGAAAAGTGGCAAGAGTAGGCATCTTTGTCTTGTTCCTAATCTTAGATGAAAAGTTTCACTTAAAATTTCACATCTTTCTCAAACCTAATCTTTGTCCTTGACTTCCCATCTCAGTGAAAAGTCTGACCATCCATCTAAACATCTAAGCCTCTCCTTCCCCATCACCAGCCACTTGGTGACCTAAGGCCAGTGATTCTCACTCTGAAATGGCTTTTTGTAGTTCTCTCTTCTCTGTCCCCATTCTACCTGGTTCAGGCACAATTAATTGTACTTATTTTATTTTGCCTGGACTGCTCCAATGGTCTAAAATCTGAGCTCATTCTTCTTTGCAACCCCACCTACTTGCCACCTCCGAAGTCACTTTTGCAAGACAAATTAGATCAAACCATTTCTCCCATAAAAGCTGCATGGCTTCTCCTCCTCTGCAAGGTATATTCATAGACCAGGCTCACCAAAACACCTCCTCCCAAACACTTCTGCCACCTCTTCTTCGCAGAACACCTACCAGTTCTTTGAATGTGACCTTTCCTTCAATGTGGAACACCTAGCTCCTTCTCTACCGAGATCCGGTCCGAACATGAACTTTTCTGCAAGCTCTTTGGGACTCCCTGCACCCTTCCTTTCCTGGACTCTCACTGAGCTTGTTCCTATCTTCACTAAACACTCACCATGATGATCACTTATTTTCTTATCCTTTCTGATAGATTGATTTCTGAGAGAAAGGCCTCATTCTTTAGCCTCTAGCACATGGGCTTCCCAGGTGGCACAGTGGTGAAGAATCTTCCTGCCAATGAAGAAGACAGGAGATGGGAATTCAATCCCTGTGGGGTTGGCGCGGCAGGTGGGATAAGATTCCCTGGAGTAGGAAATGGCAACTCACTCCAGTATTCTTACCTGAAAAATCCCATGGACAGAGGAGCCTGGCGGGCTACAGTCCATGGGGTCACAAAGAGTCGGACATGACTGAGCGTGCGCGCGCATGCGCGCGTATACACATACACACACACACACACACACGCACGCACGCACGCACGCACTGACTACATAGCACCCAGTACTTAAATTAACTGCTGAATAATCTGAGTGGATGGCACAGAAAATAAAAGGAATGGGAAAATGAGACCTCAGCAAACTAACAAAGTTGATCTCAATAAAGCTAATTTCTATAATATATATGACTAATGCAAACGATTATGCAAGTAATTTTTAAAAGAGTGTGATGTGTACTTGCAAATGACAGAACTCCCAAGTTCCCACTTATGCTTGTTAACCCTTCCTCGCTGGAGAGTGCCACCTCCTCCCAGACTTCCTTTGGTTCCGCAGCAGCTGCAAACAAGGCATTCTGAAAGCTCCTGGAATCTTGTGACTTTAGTTGAGGACATGTTCCCTCATAAAACGCTAGGAACTGGACTCAAGTAGTAGGTGCTCAATAAATGCTGATTTGGTTTGCAGTGGATTTGAAAGCAAAGAGCAACTCACATTTTAGACTAATGCAACACACTGACTGTACTTAAGATAATAGCTCTAAGGCTAAAGAAAATCAATGCGGAGACTGAAAAGCAGCCAAACGTTCACTCCTCTGCCTTGGTCCGCAGTCACTGCTTATCTGCTTCTTGATCCTTTCTAGCTTCTAGGCTTTTCTTACTTCATCGTGTTCCTGGAATGGAGTGGGCCAGTTAGCAAGTGTTTCCCTGTGCTTGCGATATATTTGTTCTGTGTTTCCTGCTGATGTTATAGGTGTTAAAAATTGAGCTGTGTTATTAAAGAATATACTAGCTTTCCTAAAGCCTCGCCTCTGCAAGACAGGTGGGATTCTGACTTAGGGAAGAGAGAAAGGTGGACTGGAATGCTCTAGCATCTTTCCCCTCCAATTGTGGGGCATAGGTTAAAGGGAGCTCAGAAACTTTTGTTTTTACTAAAAGAATACTTTAAAAAAAAAAAAAAAAAAGCTTTGGCAGCAGACTCATTGAATGTCCACTAAACACTTCTACCCTAATGTAGGAAACAGGAAAGATTCAAAGCATGCACTCTGCTGTAATTCACTTTGGGATGAGAGAAAGACAGCAGTGCCTTGGAGAATAAATCATTAACTAAAAGTCAAACCGAGACACCCTGGAAACCAGTGAGACCGGGAGGCAGGAGAGGGATCAGGCGGCTCAGGTTTGCCTGTTTTCCCTCCGGTGACTTCTAGAGCGAAGCATCCCACAGTCAGGAGGAACTCGGCACGCTGTGCTCCCTTCTATTTCACTTTTCAAACTTGAAGTTATTTTTAGATGACCCAAGCCCGCTAATCCCAGGCAGGACAATTCCCAGCCCGCTGCGCCTCAAAGCACCTTTCCCTCCCCAGCCCTTTCCTTTAAGTGCTGGGAAAAGAGGCTCCGATTTCCCGTTCGCTCTCTGCGATCTGACCACCTCCCCTCATCCCTTCTCCAAATCTCGGTCCCGGAGACCACAGGCGTCACTCTCGCTCCGCCAATTCATGCACCTGCTGCTGCTACTAGAAAGGCGAACCTTTGGGCCACGAGGAATGGGGAAGGGGCTCCTAGAGACCCGCGCCCTCTAGAGGGGGTCGAGGGACCTTGGTCCCCACGGCCGCCTCCAGGGCCGAGCACTGGATCCACAGACCACCCCCTACCGCACCGCCACGGCCACCGCACCCGGCCGAGCCCCCGACCCCGATCGCGCTCGGCCGCCCCCCGCCGCAGTCCCCCCACCCCGGTCCGGCCCCGGTGCCGCGCGCAGCCCCGGGCAGGACAGGACAGGACAGGGTGCCGGGGCGAGACGGCCGGCGCCGTTACATAACCGACCTGCTGGGTGTCCGCGATGCGCCGGCGGAGGCGGAGGCGACGGCTGGGCGGTCGGTCGGTCGGCGGGGCCGGCGACTGCGGGCGCGGCGCGGCTGCTCACCTGGCGGCCGGGCCGAGCGCGCGCGGGGACGGGCGCGGTGCCCGCGGGCCTGGGCGTGGGGCCGTGCGCGGCGCGCCCCGCCTCCCGGGCTCGGGCTCCGGCTCCGCGGGTCGGCGGGTCTCTGCCTCCCGCCCGCTGCTAGCCGCAACCTCCGCCGCCGTCACCCGGGACAAAGCGGCTCCGGGGAGGGGCCGAGCGGGCGGCTCTCGCAGGAGCCAGCGGAGATGGGCGCGCCCCCAGCTCCGACTCATCGGGCCAACCTCCAATCAGACTCCGGGAAACCGAGAGCCCCTGTCTGGCCTCTGCTCCTCTCCTCCCGCCTGGCCCCGCGCCCTTCCCGGTCCCCTCTTCCCGCTCCCCTTCCCGGGCTCCCCCGCTGCCCTTCGCCCGGGTGCCCAGGAGCGGGGCGAAGGGGGAAGACTCTCTAGGGACCCAGCGCAGGACCCTGTCCTCTGGAGTCCCAGCGAGGAGAGGCTCCTCGGGGTCACGGCCGGGGTGGGGGCCTCTGGGGGGTCGGAGTGAGCAGGGGGCTGATGCTGAAGGTAAGGGTGAATAAACTGGCAGAGAAACAGTGCTGAGGAATACTGGAGCTGATGGAGCACCCCCCCCCCCACCCTGGCTAACTGAGGAAAAGTCGAGAAGCCCCTAGAAGGTCCTGAAGCGCCGCGCTGGGTGGGCGCCGGCGCCCTGGGGCTGGCTCGCCGGCCGGGTCCCTCCCTCGGAGCTGAAGGTGCCCTGCGCTGGCCGCGGTTTTGCCGGGTTTCCCAGCCACCAGACCTGGGGACAGAGGGCTTCAACGACTCCTATTGTGTGAGAGCCTATGATTCAGGAGTGGGAGGCTGGTATCCCACAGTAAAAGGTTCACCGTGAAACAGAATCTTGGGTAGATCTGTTTGCTCAACAAACTTAACCCCGTAGAAGTCTCTGCTTTACAAAATAAAGCCGTTCTGAGCTGTGGCTTACCGGTGCTGCCCAGAAGGATAGAGTTGAGTCTCATGGCAAGAGAATGTCAATAATGTAAAAGATGATGATGAGGAAAGTGGGAAAAACTGAAGGAAGAAGGGAGGCGGGAGAAGGAGGCGGGGGTGTGCAGACAGACTGGACCTGAAGGAGGGAATGAATAAAGATGCAAATCAGTCTTGTATTCTGTCATCTTTCTAAATGCTACATAAATAGGCCTTTTTCCCCTTGTACTATTAATGGTCCTTCTTTCCTGGTAACAATATTAAAATTGCATTGAGGCAATTTGTAAGTTTCACAATTATTCTTTCTTGCCCAGACACCACACTATTTTTTTCCATGGTTCACACAGAATTGCATCCTCTTAACAACAATAAAAAAAAAGTAGACTTTGGCTCTTGTCTCTGATTAATCTTCATTAAATATAAATAAAGACCTAATTTCAGAGTTGAAAATGACTTCAGGCTCCTCCTACTCCTCCAAACTTTTTCTAGTTGCATAAATCCATATACAATCACCGATTAGATGAATTACTTTTTTGGATAGAATCTTCTGGAAAAGCATCGTTATACTAAGCCCTAAATTGCTTTTGTGGGATTTTTCGCTCAGCAGTTCTAGTTCACTTTTTGAAGCTATGAAGACAGAGTCCAATTCCTTTTCCAACTGACTGTTTTCAGAATATGTGAAGATAGCCATCATCACACACTCTTAAGTTCCCATTTCCAAGGAAAATATCCTCAATCCTTTGAACTAAATTTCACAGCAACTAAATCCTAGGATCTTCACCAATCTGAAGACCTTCACCTTAATAGGATCTATTAAGTACATATATGTTTACAAAGAAAGTTTTCTCATTATAGAAGTATTTATTGAAGAAATTTTGCAAAGGTGGAAAAACACAAGATTTAATGTGAGAATTCAGTGAAGTAATACATGTAAAGCATTTAGCACAATGCCTGGCACACAGTAGCACTCAATATATGTTAGCAGCCATAAAAATGAACAGTCATTTTCTTACTACTTAGACGCAAATGTTCTTATTTTTTAAACAGACTTTTTTTTAAGGTTCACGGCAAAATTGAGTGGAAGGTACAGAGATTTCTCATATAGCCCTTGCCCTCACGCATCCATAGCCTCTCTCATTATCAACATTCCCCATGAGAGTGGAACATTTGTTACAAAAGATGAACGGATATTGACACATCATTAACCAAAGTCCATAGTTTACACTAGGGTTCACTTTTAGGTGTTGTACATTCTTTGAGTTTAACAAATATATAATGACACATCCACCATTACAGTCTCTTACATGACAGTTTCACTGCCCTAAAAATCCTCTGTGCTCTTCCTATTCATCCTTGCTTCCCCTCTAACCCTTGGCAATCACTGACATTTTAACTGTCTCTGTAGTTTTACCTTTTCCAGAATGTCTTATAGCAGGAATCATACAGCATACTGTATAGAATTTTCAGATTGACTTCTTTCGTTTAGCAATATGCAATTACGTTTCCTCCATGTGTTCTGTGGGAACATAAGTTTCAACTCACTTGGGTAAATATTGAGGAGCATGATTGCTGGATCATATTGTACGAATATGTTTTGTAAGAAACCGCCAGAAACTGCCTTCCAAGTAGCTACACCACTTTGCATCTCAGCCAGCAATGAATGAGATTTCCTGTTGTTCCACACACTTACCAGTCTTTGATTTTGTATTTTAGAAATTTGCCTTTCTAAAAGGCATGTAGTGGTATCTTATTATTGCTTTAACCTAGCTTCCTAATGATGTATGATATTGAACATTTTTTTCATTTGCTTATTTGCCATCCACAGATCTTCTTTGGTAAGATGTCCAGATTTTTTGCCCATTCTCTAACTGATTTGTTTTCTTATTGTTTCTTTTTAAGAGTTCTTTTATATTTAGATTAACAATCCTATATCAAATATGTGTTTTGCTTGCACTGTTGGTGGGAATGTAAGTTGATACAGCCACTATGGAAGATGGTATGGAGATTCCTTAAAAAACTAGGAATAAAACCACCATATGACCCAGCAATCCTACTCCTAGGCATAAACCCTGAGGAAATAAAAATTGAAAAAGACACATGTATCTCACTGTTCACTGCAGCACTATGTACAATAGCTAGAACATGGAAGCAACCTAGATGTCCATTGACAGATGAATAGATAAAGAAATCATGGTATGTATACACAATGGAATATTACTCAGCCATAGAAAGGAATGCATTTGAGTCAGTTCTAACGAGGTGGATGAACCTAGAGCCTATTATACAGAGTGAAGTTAAGACAGAAAGAGAAAAATAAATATCATATTCTAACACATATATACAGAATCTAGAAAAATGGTACTGAAGAATTTATTTACAGGGCAGCAATGGACAAACAGACATAGCTGCTACTGCTAAGTCACTTCAGTCGTGTCCAACTCTGTGTGACCCCATAGACGGCAGCCCACCAGGCTCCCCCGTCCCTGGGATTCTCCAGGCAAGAACACTGGAGTGGGTTGCCATTTCCTTCTCCAATGCATGAAAGTGAAAAATGAAAGTGAAGTCATTCAGTCTTGTCCAACTCTTAGTGACCCCATGGACCACAGCCTACCAGGCTCCTCCATCCATGGGATTTTCCAGGCAGGAGTACTGGAGTCGGTTGTCATTTCCTTCTCTGAAACAGACATAGAGAATGAACTTATTCTCTACAGACATGGGGACAGGGAAAGAGCAGGTGAGATGTATGGAGAGAGTAACATGGAAACTTACATTACCATATGTAAAATAGATAGGCAATAGGAATTTACTGTATGTCTCAGGAAACTTAAACGGGCTCTGTATCAACCTAGACAGGTGGGATGGGGAGGGAGGTGGGAGGGAGGTTCAAAAGGAAGGAGATATATGTGTACCTATAGCTGATTCATGTTAAGTTTTGATAGAAAGCAACAAAATTCTGTAAAGCAACTATCCTTCAATTAAAAAATAAATATACTTTTAAAAAGTAAAAAAACAAAAAAAATGCATTTTGTAAATAATTTCTCCAACTCTGTGGTGTGTCTTTGCATCTGCTTGGCAGTGTCTTTTGCTGAGCAAAAGTTTTTAGGTTTAATGAAGTCCAGTACAGATTTATTTCATGGATTGTGCCTCTGATGTTTGACCTAAAGAGTTTTCATCATGGAATTCCCTGGTGGTCCAGTGGTAAGACTTCACTGCCATGGACCCAGGTTCAATGCCTGGTTGAGGAACTAAGATCCCGCAAGCCTCATGGTATGGCCAATTAATAAATAATAAACATTAAAAAAAATTTTAAGTCTTCATCATAGCAGAAGTCATTGAGGTCTTCTATATTATCTAAGAATTTTATAGTTTTTCATTTTGCATTTAGGTCTATAATCCATTTTGAGTTAATTTTTGTGATGGGTATGAACTCTATATCCAAATGATAATGATGACGATGATGATAAACATGATTTGCATATGGCTGTCTGGTTGTTCCAGCACCATTTGTTAAAAAGACATTATTTTTTTCTCTGTTTTATTCCTTTTGCTCCTTGTCAAAGATCATTTGACTATACATATTTATGTAAGTCTATTTCTGGACTTTTATTATGTTCCTTTGATCTATTTATCTCTTTGTTCACCAATATCACATTGCCTTGATTACTGTAGCTTTCTAGTAAGTCTTGAAATCAGGTAGTGTCCGCTCTCTGATTTTGTTCTCCTTCAGAACTGTGTTGGCTATTCTCATTGTTTTGCTGTTTCATACAAACTTTAGAATCAGTTTGTCAATATCCACAAAATAACTTGCTGGCATTTTGATTGGGATTGCATTGAATCTAAAGAGCAAGTTGGGAAGAACTGACATCTTCCGTATTTAGTCTTATCCGTGTATATGGACTATCTCTCCATTTTTCTAGCTTTTCCCTTGATGTCTTCCACCACTGCTTTATACTTTTTCTCACATGGATTATGGATTTATTTTATTAAATTTATGCCAAAGTATTTCTCTCTCTCTCTTTTTTTTAACTGTTGTCCATGTTTTAACTGGGTTGTCTTTCTTTGTGTGTGTGTGGGTGGGTGGGTATGTGGGTGTGTAATTGTAAGAGTCCTGTCTATATTCTGGATATGAATCTGTTATCAGATATATGTTTTCCAAATATTTTCTCCTATTTTCTGAGTTGTCTTTTTCTTGATAGTGTCCTCACTATCAAGCACCAAAGTTTTAAATTTTGATGAAGTCCCGTTTATCTATTTCATTGTTGATGATCATACTTTCAGTGTCAACACTGAACATTTTTAATGGCTACGTAGTATTCCTGATAGCTGTCCTTTCTTTTTCTTCTTCTTTTGAAATAATTTCAGACTTACAGAAAATTTTCAAGGAAAACACAAAGAACTCTTATATAACCTTTGTCAGACTCTTTATATAAAAGGAGCCAAGAGGAGATACTGCTTTTCATCCATTTGCCATGATTCTTTAATCTCCTTCAATCTGAAATAACAACCTTGACAGTCTTTGAGATTGTGGGCCAGTCATTGTATAGAAAGTACATCCTTTGGGTTTTTTTTTTTTGATTCTTATTTATTTGGCTGCTTTAGGTCTTAGGTGTGCCACATGAGATCTTCTATCTTTCTTGTGGTGAGCAGGACTAAGGCAAGAGATAGATGGGCTCCAGGTTAGACATTTGCAACTGCCCTCCTGCTTGCATTTCATGGGGCATGAAGAAGTGGGCTTCTGCCTGGAACTTACAATTATTAGCATTTTCTGAGACAAGAGATAGGTGGACTCCTAGGATAGTCAGCCTCCTGTTTGCCCTCTGAAATAGAAGTAGCAACAGAGACAGGGTAAATAGCCAGTCTTTGTCTCTTGTAAACACCTTAAGGTAATAGTCATGGCAATAGTCAAGGTAACAGTCATGGCAATGACAAAGAAGGGCAAAGCCGTGTTTGAGTAAAGGATTAAGGGATCTCTGCTCCCCCTTTTAGACAAGGGAGACACTATGAATGCACAGAAAGGCTTCTTGTGGGTCAAAGGTCAAGGGGTAATGCCAGGTCATAATGAGTCCTTCTCCTCTCAGAAGCCTTCACTTGGAGATCCATCTTGGCTGAAGAGTGCCTGTACATCCACGTAGGGTAGGTCAGGTGTGGAAAAAAAATCCGGATAATTGACCTGAAGGAAGACAAAACCGGGAAGAACTGAACTATATAAATGACGTAACCACCTCTTTACTGCATCCCTCCTCACTAGGGGGTGCCCACACTCTTACTCTCTGGATGCGCATCTCTGCCTTGTTACTTTCTGTCCCATTGAAAAAACCATCTCTCTTTGCGTTCCCTCTTGTGCTTTGTCTCTAATAATACACTTCATGCTTACATTTGCAGTTTCTGCCTCCACGACAAACGCATTTTTCACTGGGGGAAAAGATCCAGGGAAAAATAGCTCCTAGCCCTCTAGCCTTTGCTGGTCTGATGGCTAGGATTCCTGGTTCTCATCCCAGCTGCTGCTGCTGCTGCTAAGTCACTTCAGTCGTGTCCGACTCTTTGCCACCCCATAGATGGCAGCCCACCAGGCTCCCCTGTCCCTGGGATTCTCCAGGCAAGAACACTGGAGTGGGTTGCCATGTCCTTCTCCAATGCGTGAAAGTGAAAAGTGAAAGTGAAGTCGCTTAGTCGTGTCCGACTCTTTGTGACCCCATAGACTGCAGCCTACCAGGCTCCTCCATCCACGTGAGATTCCAGGCAAGAGTACTGGAGTTGGGTGCCATTGCCTTCTATGCTCATCCAGGCTACCCAGGTTAAATTCCTGGACAGGGGATTAAGATCTTGCTTCATGCCACCATTCAGGGCTGCTTCATTGAGATCAGGATCTTCAGTTGCAGCAGGTGGGATCTAGTTCCCTGACCATGGCTCAAACCCAGGCCCCCTGCACTGGGAACATGAAGCCTTAGCCACTGGACCACCAGGGAAGTTTCCCTCCTTTGGGTTTGATACTTCCTCATGATTACACTGAGGATATACGATGTAGACCAGAACATTGTAAAAGCCATGCTGTGTTCTTATTGTAGCCTATGTGTAGCATGAGATGTTGACTTGTCACATTCAAGTTTTTCTACTTCCGTCATTTCTTTGGGGTTACTCAGTTGGCATTCAACTGCAAGGAAGAGTTTTTCTTCTCTTCGTTTAATTATTTAGTAACATACATGTGCACTCACAGATTCCTAGTTTATTTAATGTGTCATAATCTGTTACTGAGGTTGCCCAGGTAGCACAGTGGTAAAGAAACCACCTTCCAATGCAGAAGACATAGTAAGAGACACGGGTTCAATCCCTGGATCAGGAAGAACCCTGGAGGAGGAAATGGCAATCCACTCCAGTATTTTTGCCTGGAAAATTCCAAGGACAGAGAAGCCTGGTGGGCTACAGTTCATGGGGTCACAAAAAGTCAGACTCCACTGAAGGTCTGAGCACAGAGCATACACAGCACAATCTGTTACTATTGTTATTTATTTTGATACTTATCTCCCCAGATTTGGCCAGCAGGAGCCTCTTCAGACTGGCTTCTGTGTCCATTGGCGCATCCTTATCTCTGAGTGTTTTCTTACTTTCTGATACAACATCTAGGCACAACTTATTCTTTGTTACTTGTGACCCTGGAAGGATTTCTTGTTTTCCAAAGATACATGCCTTTAATTTTTTCAAAGAGAGGACTTTTGACTCTTTGCTTCTGCACTAGGAGAGGCTATGTGAAAGTGAAAGTGGTTCAGTCATGTCTGACTCTTGGTGACCCCATGGACTATACAGTCCATGGAATTCTCCAGGCCAGAATACTTGAGTGGGTAGCCTTTCCCTTCTCCAGGGGATCTTCCCAACCCAGGGATCGAACCCAGGTCTCTAACCCAGGTCTTTCGCATCGCAGGTGGATTCTTTACCAGCTGAACCACAAGGGAAGCCCCAGGAGAGACTATAAAGGTTTGGAAATTTGAAGATTATTCATCACCACAAGTAAGAACAAGAACAATAACACTAAATACATTTTTAAGTGGTTACTAAGTACCCATGCCTATTCTCTGCTGTTTGTATTTATATACTAATGGGATCCTCATAATACACTGTAAGATAGGTACGAATATTTTTCCCATTTTAAAGGTGAGGAAATTGAAGCACAAATAGATTGCCTAGCCCTGGTAAGTTGAGCCAGAGTGAAACCCCAGTAGTCTGGTTCAAGCCCTTGTGGTCTTCTGTGTGTAGGAAAATGTAGCCACTTTCAGGGGCCAAGGAGGCTGAGTCAGGCCTTCCTCCTCCGGGCTCCTGGAGTTCTTTTTCACAGGTCCCTGCGTGATGCCTGTCATACGACTTTGATTGCAAATGACCTGATGGATGGCCCCAAGCAACTTATCCTGCTACCTGACATGGAGGATGCTCTCAATAAATGTTTAATTGTTGAGGAATTTAGGCTAAGTGAATATGACTTTCCTGAGGTCAAAGTGATGGTTGTGTGACGCTGTCTAAAATTCCAGTCTTCTCAGTCTCCATCAATGGACTGTTCTTTCTCCTCCATCAAGCTGGCTCATCTGGAGCCACATTTATCACTAGAAAATTACTTTGCACTTTTTCTCTACATCAGACTCTTCCTTATAGATAATAGATGAGTTGGAATGCTGTGTAAACAAAATGCGCGTTCCTTTACATAGTAGTCCATGTTTTATAGTGGCAAAAATAAAAAAGGGACTGGATTTTAAATTAAAATAAACTGGAGCAGGAAAAATTCTGAGAGGACATGAGGAAGGACTTAAAGATTTGAACTTGTCTTCAGTGATCTGGGGGTGGGTTTAAGGAACCAGTACTTTGTTCTAGATTGGAGGCTGTTAAAAATCAGGGACACTTTTTGCCTTGAGAATATGAATAAATCTTATCTGTGAAACAGAAGGAATGAAGCCAGGCTATCTTTGGTATCATTGGTGAAGAAGCAGCCACCACTCACAGTAGCCAGGATAAGGGAATGTGATCATTTTGGGAGTCTGAACAATGTTCACATTTTTGTCTCTGTTCAGATGTGAGTGTAGAAGGTCTTGCCTTTATCTAGATTCCTCGTAGTCCCAGGATATTTTGTGATGCTGTATATTCAACAGGAGAAGACTGAAGCCAAGCTGATCACGCCTGGCAGATCATAGCTGTCAGCACTGCTTCTCCTTTCTCACCAGTGAGATATGGTACCTGTGATAGAGATTCCTCACTCACCTTGGCAACCTCACATAGTAACCAGCCCGTCAACAATCATCAAGAGTAAACAATAATATCCCATACCTAAGAATGTCCACCACCTTTTCCATAAGTGGAAAATAAGCAAAAGCAATGTGAGGACTTTCAAAGGGCTTCTGAAAGAAAAGTGAAACAAGTGAAATGCCCCCAAGACAACTAGCGGAAAACAGAAGATGGGGCTGGATGATGGGCATTGAAAAAGAGGAACACTCTGTGAGTACTGGAGTGGTGTGGGAATAGAACTTGGATGAGGACTGGAGAGAGGATGGAACTTGGGCTGGACTTCAGAAATGAATTGAATTTGGAGAGGACAATAAGAAAGAGGTGGACCTTTCAAGTGGGGAGTATCACACTGCTGCTGGAGAGGTCTGCTTGGGCCCTGTTGACACCAACGTCAGCTTTGGCTTTGTCAATACCAAGTGGAGATGAGGGCAGAGGAGGAAAGAGACTGGCTCTAGTATTGGGCCAAGTTCAGCCCAAAAGACACGTGTGGTCTCAAGATAACACTGCAGCAGACAAAATTAACTGTCTAAGCACATCATTGTCATCAAGAAGAAGCCTCACAAAGAGAACCTGGCTGATCTTAAACAAAGACCTTGAAAAAATGAAATCTCAGACAAGACCGAGACCCCATTCTCGGAACCCTAAGATAGGGACTGGTCCTTGGAAACCAAGAGGTTTGAAAGATAGTGAATTGTACCAAGCAGACTGAAGCTCTATACAACCTTCCTTTCACTTGGTATTTGGACCAATTCTAGAGACCAGGATGGGGCTAAATTTCAGGCAAGGGTCAAGTGCCCCAGGTATGAGAAGGACTGGAAACCCTGGAGCTTAACACAGGTCTCAAGTTTGAATCGCACCTCCTGCTTTTACTAGCTGGATATCCTCAAATAAATAAATCACTTTACTCATCTCCATGCCAGTTTTCTCATCTGACAAGTTGAGATTATGATACTCATACCCTACATCACCGTGAAAAGTAAACACCATAAGACTTAGAAAGCATTTGACCCAATGTCTGGCTTCAGTCCATTTTAGCCGTCATCATTGTTATCATCATCTCTTTCATCGTCGGCATCATCATCATCAAAAGAAGAGGATGTGCTAAGGTAGCGGTCATCAGATGATGACCCCCAGGCCAAATCCAGCCCCCACGTGTTTTTGCCAATCAAGTTGTATTGTAACACAGCCACACGCCTTCATTTATGTATTAACGTTTTCTATGACTGCTTTCTCTACAATCGCAGTTGCAGTTGCAATTGAGACCTCAAGACCCATAAAGCTGGAAACACTTGCTATCTGGCCCTTTCCAAAAGAAGTTTGCTGAGTTCTGCTCTAATGCAAGAGAAGTCCAGTGACCATGCCTATGGGGCATGCTATGAGGACTTCATGTGAACCAATCACTGGAGTAACAAAGTAACAAAGGAAGCATGAAGAAAAGGTTGACCAGGTAAGTTAAGGCACACATGTTTGCAAAAGAATAGTCTTTCACAATGAAGAATATGAAAAAAAAAAAAAAAAAAGGACTTTATTGGCATCCAGTGGTTAGGACTCTGTGCTTTCAAAACAGAGGGCATGGGTTTGATCCCTGGTCAGGGAACTAAGATTCCACATGCTGTGGAGCACTGCCAAAAGATAAAAAATAAATAAATACTTTTTAAAAAAAGAATGCGAAAAATATGCCTTATTTCAACCATCTTAGCCCAGTGGAAGTAACTCTCTCCTTCTGGAACCAGATACATAATTTAGGGGATTCAGCATAAAATGAAAATAAAGGGTCCCTGGGTCAGAAAGTGTTCAGAATTCCAGGAAAATGTCAGCAGAGCACTAAGCCAAGCATAGGGCCCTTTTGCACAGACTATATGGCTCTGTCTCACACACACACACGCACACCCCACACTAATAGGAGTTTTCTATAACTGAAGAGCAATCTAAAGGCTGTCAATTGCAAACTGAGACTTGGGTTTTCTGTCTCTTTCCCTGCCAGACCATCTTCTCCTATAAACAATTTCTCTACAGCCACAACCTCCTCCTCTTTTCATTTTGATGCGGCAGTAAAAGCAGTTTCCCTCCATCTCACGCTCCCTCTTCATTCTAGCATGACACATCCGTCTTATCGTTCAGATGGCAGAGGAAAACTGCCGGTCTCTGATTTCTCTTTTTCCATTCGTTACAGCATGCCATGCCCAAAATAGTTTAGTCTGCCTTCACCGTGGCCCCACGCTCACCACGCCAGGATGAAAGCCACCGTTGCCCGTGCTGGCCCTTCTTGGGCTTTGGAGTGTCTGGAGTGTGTAAAATTGTACAGATAAAAGTCTTGGGGAGAATGACACGCATGAGAGCAGTCACAGGGCAGCTGAGTTGATCTGTGTTTCCTTCCTGGAAACAAGAATGTACAAGGGGCTGACGTAGGGGGATGGTCTGTGCAACAAAAACTCATGGAGTACCTGGTTTGCCCAAAGAGGGGAAAAAAAAATCACAAAAAGAAAAAGATGGATGGGTTGTGTTTTGTTTTGAATGCTCTTTTGATAGTCCCAGGGGTGGAAAATGTGTCTATAAATAAGTCTTTTGTGGTTCAATGTGTGGAAAATATTCGTAGATAGATAGATAAATATGATACTAGATGCCTTCCAAAGGTTATTGCATTTTTTTTTTCAAGTCTGAAAATAAAAGCAAGAGGCCTTGGGGTATCAAAAGTATAAATGTACAGATGCCAACAGGCCGATTCCAGGTATGATCACGGATCCAAGTCCCCTAGTGAGACAGGCCCCCTCTACAGGGGTCTGGACAACTGAGCGCCCTCAAGATACCTGGGACTCATTGGTGCGGGTGGATTTTCCAAAGAAGGAGCACCCATCTATCAGGTTCATCCAAATTTGCCAGGCATGAGTCAGATTCCTCCAGGGTTTGACAAAGTGACAGATTACCCTGATAAATTAATTTGTGTTAAGGTGCTAACGGCTGATAACAGGCTCTCTGGTTACTCTCAGATAATACCTATACTTACGCGGGGCCAGGTTCTTCGGAGTCTGGCGGCCACAGTGCGTCCTGTCTCTCCGCCAGCCTGTCCCTCCCTGCTCCTGGCGCAGGCTCCCTGCCTTCAGTTTTCTGTGCTATGCACTGGCAGCTTCCTCTGCCTGAGTGCCTTTACATGACACTCTCAAATTCTTCCATCAAAGATCAACCGAAAATAATAGCAACAAATGCTGCCTACTATCATTCTAACTATTCTCAAAGAGTTGTTCTGGGACCAGGGACATTGGCCTCCCCCAGGAAACGGTGAGAAAGGCACCTCCTCACTCCTATCCCCAATCTATTGACTTGGAGTGGGACCCAGAAACTGTGTTTTCACAACACTTTCAGGGGGTTCTGATGCCAGCTAAAGCTTGAGACCACTGTTCTTATTACCTACATCTGCTCATTGAATTTTCACAACTCTCTGAGTTAGTTCTAAGACAGTTTCCATTTGACAGATGAGAAAACTGAGGCACAGGAGGTTTAAGCAATTGAACCAAGGTCTGAAGTTGGTAAATGGTTTAGAGCTGGGCTTTAAGTCCAGTCCAGGGGGTCACAAAGCATTGGACACAACTTAGCCACTGAACAACAACAGCAGCGCTCTGGCCCTAAAATGTGGATTCTCTAAGATTCAGCTGTGTTACCTTCTGAATCAATGTGTCTGCAAAACCTTTTGTGATTCCAGTCTCCTAAATCCCACTACACAACATCCGCAGCTCCCATATCACTTTCTTCTTTTATGATGCTTATGTTTTCCTTGTCCTTATGTACCTGGTACCCTATACCTACATTACATTAGCAAACTTTGGTATATGATGAAAGAATGAGTATTAATAATTAAATGGATTGATCAGCAAAACAATAAATGTCTTGACTCAAAAGTAACTTGACTAGAATTTTCCAGAGAAATTTTTTAAAAAGTTTTCATATAGAAAAATAACAAGATCTTATTGTACAGCACAGGGAACTATATTTAATAGCCTGTAAGAAACCATAATGGAAAAGAATATGAAAAACAATATGTATATGTATAGCTGAATCACTTTGCCATACACCAAAAAATAACATTGTAAATCAACCATTTTCAATAACAAAATCTTCAGAAGTCTATCCCTCACCTCCTGAACCAGAGTCACAAGCGGAGCCTGGGAATCTGTATTTTAAAAAGTGAGCCCCAAAACAAGAACCCTGATTTAAGTAAAAGTTGTTTCAACAAATTGATTCCAGGCACATTGAATCCCTGTCTTAATTGACATTGATGACTGTAGATAGTTTTCTAAGACTAAGGGGAGAGTATAAATGGGGAAAGGGGGCCCTTTGGCCCTTAAATCCCATCTCAGGGACTAGCTAACCCTTCCTGGAAGAAATCTGGAATGTGCCTCAGATTTTAGACACATTGTGTGATAATCCTTGAATAAGATCAATATAAGAAACACCTGGATTTGGTATCATCAAGCTGCTCATGGGAAGTTTTTTTTTTAACCCTCAGAACAAGCAGCCCTTAGCATATATATATATATGGGTCATCTTCCAAAAATGTATTTGTAAGTTGAGTTGTTTGGAACTCAGAAAACACTTTCCCACAGAAGTAATATTAGAAAAGAGGGTTCCATTCCTCTGCCAAAACACAAAACCTTGATTTAGAACATTCTGTCTCTGAAATAGCAGTTCAGATGCTCCACGTGGACATCCATGGGAAATGGGACTGGGACCCACCCAACCTGGAACTGGGGATTATGGGAGCACAGTGACTGCTGGGTGAGACTGGGCTGTGACAGCATCAGATACATGCCCTGGTTATCCTCCACCCCTACACACATACACACAAGTATATACACATGCATACACAAATATACATGCACACACAAATACAGACATACACATATGCACATACATAAATCCACTTACACACATATGCATACATATATGCACACATAAATACAGCTACATGCACACACAACAAATTTACATACACATGTATACACACATACACAAATGTACACACACATAAATACATACACATGCACACACATGATCTGGAAGCTTCTGATCATAGGGCAGAAAGACAAGGTCATCACTGAAGGAAGACTAATGAAATCTTTGCTCCCTTCACCTGTGCAGTCAGGAACTGCCCCAGACTTTAGCTCAGTGTATCCCAAATCAGGTATAGACAATCAGGAGTGCTGGTACCCTTCTCTCTGATATTCTTTAATCTGGATTTGGAAATACTACCATATAATCTGCCATTTCAACTTCAGGGCAACTGCCACTACCTTCCCTAGTACCTCTACAAAATATCTTGAGGATGAAGGCAGAATGAGGGCCATGAACAAAATTGCTTCTAAAGAGTGGAAAAGAGAAATTTTTACTTTTTCCTGGTTGTTGTTCATCATGTCTGACTCTTTGCAACCTCACAGACTGTAGCACACCAGGCTTCCCTATCCTTCACTACCCCCTGGAGTTTGCTCAAACTCAGGTCCATTGAGTAGAAGGTGCCATCCAACCTCTTATCCTCTCTCATCCCCTTCTCCTCCTGCCCTCAATCTTTCCCAGCATCAGGGTCTTTTCCAATGAGTTGGCTCTTTGCATCATATGGCCAAAGTATTGGAGCTTCAGCTTCAGTTTTCCTTGGCCATTCATTAATGAGCTGTGTGACATAAGACCAAGTTCTCTCAGCTTCAGCTTCCCCATGTATAAAATGTTGGGGGAGGGGAGTTCCTTATAAAATCATTAAGTTCTTTCTAGATCTAATATCCTAGACTTCCATAAAAGTTGTTCCCTCTACTTTCTTGTGAAAAGGTTTGCCAGGCTGCCAACTGTACCTTTTCCACACTTGGCAGTGAAATACTGAAAACTCAGCTAATCCCAGACTCAAAGATGCAGCAAGAAGAACCAAGGCTGATCAATTACAGTTTCATTTCATTCTTATTACATTTATCTCATTGAATTCTTACTTGCCAACTGTCAAACTCCATTTGGGGAATAGCTCATCGAGTTTAAGAGATTTATCAGCACACAGCAATGATCAAAGTGGTAAAATAATAATAATTAATAGTAATATTATTTATAATTATCATTAATCAGAATTTTGATTTGGGATTGGTGACACCTGGTAGAAATAGATACAGGTACTCCCTTCCACCTGTTAGGACAGTCCCTGTGATATGCTAAGGGTGCATCTGGACTTGGCTTTAAGAAACTCGAGAAGATCTAATTAGCTTCCACTGCCATATATCTTTAATGAGATTCAGTTCTCTGATCAAGATAATAATAGAAATTTTCACTTTCACTGCCTCAGAAAAAAAAAGAAAGTCAAACCAAAACAAACAAAATAAAAGTAAAAACTATCCCAGATAATACACAACAAAAATTCCCCAAGCCTCAACATCTTCTTAGCCAGCTATATAAAAATACTGAGGAATCATTTGGGGTAGGGAGAAAAAGGAAGTTGGGTTCTTGAATCTTCATTTCTCCTGGTCTCAGAAACATCATTTAAAAAATAATAAGGACTTCCCTGGTGGTCCAGGGGGTTTAAAATCCACCTGCCAATGCAGGATGCTTGGGTTCGATCCCTGGTCTGGGAAGACCCCACATATCGCAGAGCAACTAAGCCGATGCACCACAACTACTGAAGCCCGCATGCCTAGGGCCCATGTTCTGCAATGAGAAGCCCATGCGCCACAACTAGAGAAAGGCCACGTGCAGCAATGAAAACCCAGTGCAGCCAAATAAAATAAAATAAAAAATAATAGTTATCTAGACCTCCTACAGTGGAGGTGATGGGTAGATTCAAGGAATTAGATCTGGAAGAACTATGGACAGAGGTTCATAACATTGTACAGAAGGTGGTGACCAAAACCATCCCAAAGAAAAAGAGATGCAAGAAGTCAAAGTGGTTTCCTCGGTGTGTATGCCCAGCAGTGGGATTGCTGGGTCATATGGCAGTTCTATTTCCAGTTTCTTAAGGAATCTCCACACTGTTCTCCATAGTGGCTGTACTAGTTTGCATTCCCACCAACAGTGTAAGAGGGTTCCCTTTTCTCCACACCCTCTCCAGCATTTATTGCTTGTGGACTTTTGGATAGCAGCCATTCTGACTGGCATGAGATGGTACCTCATTGTGCCAATACAGTATACTAACGCATGTATATGGAATTTAAAAAGATGTTAATGATGACCCTATATGCGAGACAGCAAAAGAAAGAAAAATGTATAGAACAGTGTTTTGGACTCAGTGGGAGAAGGCGAGGGTAGGATGATTTGAGAGAATAGCGTTGAAACATGTATATTATCATATGTGAAATAGATTGCCAGTCCAGGTTCGATGCATGAGACAGGTCTCAGGGCTGGTGCACTGGGATGACTCTGAGGGATGGGATGGGGAGGGAGGTGGGAGGGGAGTTCAGGATGGGGGACACATGTACACCCATGGCTGATTCATGTCAATGTATGGCAAAAAACACTACAATACTGTAAAGTAATTAGCCTCCAATTAAAATAAATAAAATTTAAAAAAAGAAGTCAAAGTGGTTGTCTGAGGAGGCTTTACAAATAGTTGAGGAAAGAAGAAAAGCAAAAGGCAAAGGGGAAAGGAAAGATATACCCAATTGAATGCAGAGTTCCAGAGGATAGCAAGGAGAGATGAAGAAAGCCTTCTTAAGTGAACAATGCAAAGAGATAGAATGAGAAAGACTAGTGATCTTTTCAAGAAAATTGGAGATACCAAGGGAACATTTCATGCAAAGATGGGCGCAATAAAGATTAGAAACAGCAAGGACATAACAAAAACAGAAGATATTAAGAAGAGGTGTCAAGAATATACAGAAGAACTGTACAAAAAAGGTCTTAATGATCCAGATAACCAAGATACTATGGTCACTTACCTAGAGTTAGGCATCCTGGAGTGTGAAGTCAAGTGGGCCTTAGGAAGCATCACTACGAACAAAGCTAGTGGAGGTGGTAGAATTCCAGCTGAGCTATTTAAGATCCTAAAATACTATTCATTGGAAGGACTGATGCTGAAGCTGAAGCTCCAACACTTCGGCCACCTGATACAAGGAATCAACTCATTGGAAAAGATCCTGATGCTGGGAAAGATTGAGAAAAGGAGGAGAAGGCGGTGACAGAGGATGAGATGGGTAGCTGGCATCATCGACTCTGTGGACGTGAGCTTGAGCAAACTCCAGGAGATAGTGGAGGACAGAGGAGCCTGTCATGCTGCAGTTCATGGAATCACGAAGAGTCAAACATAACTTAGTGACTGAACAACAAGACTTCCTACTGTGCCAGACAGTATTCTGAATGTTTTATATGCATTATTTATTTCAACCCTCAAAACAAACCCTAGTATAGTATGTATTATTTCCACTTTGTTTAATAAACATTTCTATTCTCATTCATAGATGAAAAAAATCAAGAGACGGGAAAATTTTCCCAAAGATGGGAAAATAACCCCAGTAAAGAGACAGGATTGTGTGGATTGAATATCTTCCATCCTAGTTGTTCAAACAGCCCAATGGATACCTAACAGTCTGATATCTGAATCCTTGTTCTCCCACATCCTGTGACTTTGAGGAAGTTACTTAGTTTCCTTACATGTAACATGGAACTAATAACAGTGCTTACCCTTCAGACTTGTTATAGGTTTCCAAGGAGAGCCTACACATAATGGTCTTAGAACAGCACCTGCCAGATGGTAATTCAATGACAGTATTTTCTCCTAGTCCAGCAGCTCACTGTGTTCCTAACCCCCACCCCTTGAAGCCTGCCTACGTCTGAGCAGGCTTCTATATAGCCCAAGGACAAAAGCAGAACACTGAAAACGACTCATTCTTACTCTCTAATAATAGATCTTGATTCTCCAAGTGCCGTCCTCGGACCAGCAACATCAGCATCGCTTGGAAGCTGGCTAGAAATGCAGTTTCAACACCATCCCCAGATCTCCTGAGTCAGACTGTGCATTTTGACATGATCCCTAGGTGATTTGTGTGCACAGTGAATTTGAGAAGGGCTGTTCTCAGGCACACACTGTAGCAGCTCATTGGTTCTGTGATGGTGCATGCCTAGAGGCTCCTAGCTCTCAAATTTCAGAAGAAAGGCAGAACTAGTTCACACGATAAGCCAGGCTGCCAGGCCCACCTTTGCCTTTTCCATTTTTTCCTCTGATTAGTTCAGACTATCTTTCATCTTACAATCCACCTGGTGAACCATTATTCAAGACTCAACTCAGGCATCATGGAAACTGTTCCTCCTATTCCAAGAGGAAATTATCACTTCCACCTTGGTTTTCCCAAGGAAGATCAGACCAATGCTCTTCCATCTTCTGGACTGTAATCCATGGTAAGAAACATCTTATAGACATGCCTGAATGTACACACACATCTGTATGCTGCTGAAATGAAAGCTTCAATACTTTTACTTACCCTGTGCGATGGACTCAAATATTTTCAACATTACTCTGTTCTATTTCGGGCTATATGGATAACTGACCATATGTAAAACCCTCTGCATAACTATCCCTTTCAGAGGAACTACAACATGAGACTGATGACTTAGTTTTATGTTTATCATCTCTTCTAGATAGAGAGGACATGGCCCCATATCTGACACATAGAAGGATTCAGCATTGTTTGTTGAATGAATAATGAATGGGTGGGTAGATACTGCTATGATCTGTTTTCACAGCCTGTCACTACTCCATTCCTTAACTCTTTGATCCCACTGCCATCATTAAAAGAAAATAATATGAGGGCCTGTTTATGCAGTAATTCAGCAACCTCTAATCATCACTCTAATTCTATATAATGAATCTCTTCAATCCCAACAGGAATTTTCAAGTGAAAAGCAGTACTGTAGATGACTGTGTTGACTAATCAGAGAAAAGAGAAAATTTTTAGTTTGAAGAAGAGTAGTTTTGTTTTGAATATTTGGGGCTTTGAGTGGGGGGAGGGTTTGTGGTTGATATTTTATTAGTCTCCTATTGTAAATTACATAGGGATTTCCCTATAGCTCAGATGGTAAAGAATCTGCCTGTAATGCAGGAGACCTGGTTCAATCCCTGGGTAGGAAGATCCCCTGGAAAAGGAAATGGCAACCCACTCCAGTATCCCTGCCTGGACAATTTTGAGGACAGAGGAGCCTGGCAGGCTACAGTCCGTGGGGTCGCAGAGTCGGACATGACCAAGCAGCTAACACACACATTGTAAATGACATGGAGCTTATGTGGATGCAGCTGAGACGTATTTAGAACATCCCGCATCGGGAGATGCCAGCCTGCCATTTGAGCCTCTCCCTGAACTCTGCCAGTTCACCTGCATCCTCTTTCAACACCTCTGTTCCTCCAGCAAGAGAGCCTTGGGCAGAGGTTTATGATGGGGAAAGATGATGATCAACCACATTCATTTATCATTTATATCCCAGCTTGGACCTGACACTCTAGTACATGTGACAGGAAGGGGGTTGGAGGCTAGGAGTCAGGACCTTCAGTTCTGTTTTCCCGAATCACATGGCCCTGCCTGGAAGGCTGACCTTCCTTCATTCATAAGAGGAGAATGGAAGACTTGAAGACCCAGAAACTAAGTCTGGAAGGAATAGCAACTTTTTCAGTCTTTTTTCACTACAACAAAATAATAAAACAAACCACCTAATAATCCTTTCAAATTCTGACAGCTTATTCTCAAATATTGCATTTGTATTTGACATTTGAGAGTCTGTCTGGATTTTAATCATGGCTTTTAGCAGCTGAGTGATATGCACGACCCCCGCCTCAGTTCCCTACCTACAAAACGGAGATAATAATAGTACCTACCTCATAGCGTTTTGGGTCAGGGAAAAAAATGATAATGCATATAAACCGCTCAGAATTGTGCGGGTCACAGAGTAAGAACTTAGTAAATGCTAACTACTTTTAAGAGTATCATCACACATAGAAACCACATATACACAGATGATTCCTTTCCCACATTTAGACATGTAAAGTAATGAAAGATCTTCAAAATAAAATACTAAGTGCCATGTGATACCCTGAATTGGATCTTGGAACAGAAAGGGACGTTAGTGGAAAGATGAGGGACTTCCAAATAAAGTCTGCAGTCTAGTTAATTTAGTGCTAAAGGTAAGTTTTACTTTTGACAAATGTACAAAGATTGTGCAAAATGTTAACACGAAGAAAACTCAGTGAGTAGTGTGAGGAACGCTCCGTTCCATCTTTGCAACTTTTTGGTAAATCTAAAATTACTCGAAGATGAAAAGGATCTTTTTAAAAAGGCCACACAGTTATAGTGTATGCTATAACTGTGACATTAAGCTAGGCACTGTGGAAAATCTGGAGACCAGGAAAGTAGGACTTTGTCTTCAAAGAACTTGCAGTTTCTTTCTAAGAATAAGATAGCAATGAACTTATTATAAATTGGCCAGAAAGTCATACATGTCTTAATAGAAGTGGAAACCAACTCTTATCAGCCTAATATGAAGGGCCAGCTTTGCAAAGACCTTGTTCTCTGTGGTTCAGTGTACCGATACATTAATTAATACAATTCTGTCATTCCTGCTTCCCCTGGTGGGTACGCTGCCCAGCTGGTATTTCAGTAATGGAACTCCCTCCATGTCAGAGGTGATATCTGATGTCTGATTAATTCAGAGGTAAACTTTATTAGTTTATTAAACAGGCTGTGGAATGCAAGAGAAAAAGCATGGAGCTTATAATCAAGCAAAACTGAGATCAATCCTAGTTTCTCCCCAACGTGGGCAAGTTCATTGAACCTCATTTTCCACTATAACAAGGAGGAAAGCATATTGGACTTGCGGACTGTTATAACAATCGAATGATCAAGTGAGACGATGTCATAGGGACCCCTGGGGTACAGTAGGCTGCTTTTTTTCTTATTGTTAATATCCATAATTACGCTCTAGGTTTGTGTCCTGGCAACCACACTCAAGTACTCATCCATTTGTCAAGCACTGAGTTCACTCGTTCCAGACCTTACTTTGGAGAGTCAGGACTGTTTGTCAAATGGAGAGGCTGGCAGACCTTCATGGGGGGAACCAGCATAGATGAGGGGTTAATTGCATAGGCTTTAGAGCCAAGCGGCCTGGATTTAAACCCTGGCCTGTCTACTTACCAGCTTGCTACCCATGTGCCATTGGAAAATCAACTTAACCTCTCAGTGCGCCTGTTTCCCTAGGCGTAAACCCTGAGTAATGGTACCTACCCCACAGGACAGGGTTCGCAGGTTCGATCCCTGGGTAAGGAAGATCCCCTGGAGAAGGGAATGGTAATCCACTCCAGTCTTCTTGCCTGGAAAATCCTTTGGACAGAGAAGCCTCGTGAACTCCAGTCCACGGGATCGCAAAAGTGGGACATGACTTCCTGCCCGAACCACCACCACCTCGGAGGTATGTTATGAGGAATTCCCCCACGTCAAGTCTCCGGAACAGCGCTTGGCACATAGCTGGCACTCAGGAAAAAACAGTTATCACTATTAGCTATTATCATTCAACAGCCACTTCTTCTTTGTTCTAGAAGTCCAACACCCCATTTTCTTCAGATATGGGGGTGCAAGGTGCTCAGAGAAGGGGGACTCTTTCCTCCAGCCCTAGGGAATGAAGCATAATTAGCACAACCGGTCTCTTCTCTAATTCTAGTTAGGTGTAGGTATGTGCCTGGAGTCTGGCCAGGGGCACCTATCAGGAAAGTCTGCTGGTACCTTCTGGGGAATTCTTCCTGTCTCCTGAGTTGAATGTTGCCTGTGAGGATGTGATGGCAAGTGTATCACATGGCCATGAAAGGAGCTGGGAGAACCACGGAGAGAGAGGCTGCCTCGGAGCCCAGACGTCACTGTGCTGCTGTACCATCTACGATTTTTAGCATTTTTTTCATGAAAAAAATGCTTATAGTTGACCTGTGGTAATATTATATGTTCCAGTTGTACAATATATAATGATTGCTGTACAATATAATGATTCATAATTTTTTAAGGGCTGCACTCCATTTATAGTTACTATAAAATATTGGCTATATCCCCCATACTATACAATATATTCTTGTAGCTTATTTTATACTTAATAGTGTGTGCCTACTAATCTCCTTCCCTTTTATTGCCCCTCCCCTTTCCTTCTCCCTCCTGGTACCCATTAGTTTTGAACTACCTACCTTGGGACATCTTGGAGACAGTAAATGCCCTGATTGTTTAATCAGTTTCAGTCAGGGTTTCATTGATATATTACTTGCATCCAAAAGCAACCTACCAAATATTGGAGGTCACAAAAGTGGGAGGCAGGATCATTTTCCCCAGTGTTATGAATGAGGAACTAAGTTTTGAGGAGGTTAAAACCACTTTCTACAGGGTCATACAGCAAATAAAGAGCAAAGAATGAGCAGGGATAAAAATAACTAAATATATGTATTTATAGTATTATATTATATATAATAATATATATATTTAACTCTATTTTTTTGGCCACACTTCACAGCATGCAGGATCTTAGTTTCCTGACCAGGGATCGAACCCTTCACTGGAAGCACAGAGTCTTCGCCACTGCACTGCCAGGGAAGTCCCCAAAATAAAATATAGTCTTATCTTTGCCATTGAACTTGTTCTTGGTTTATTAACTTGGAGTCTACAAAACAGCTTCACAGACTCCATAAAATTTTCTCTCTGGAGGACTTGGGCAGGCCTTCCAGGGGAGAGAGCAGAGTAAGCACATGAACCGAGGTGTAATGTATGTTTTTCTAGGCCTTGTTCAGGGCAAGGTCTGCTACTGGTAACAGAGGGAGCAGTCTCTAGTAGGACAAAGTATTTCCAAGAGGTCTGAGTTGAAAATTCCATTTCCCACATACTTGAAAAATCACAGAGTCCACTACCTGTTTAGTAACCAATTATTAAAGCTAATACTAGTCTGACAAGATACTTGGTTTGATGCCAGCATTTCTTTGGTGTATAAAAAGACAGGATCAGAGAGGAAAGAACCAGAGTTACCTAGTGTAAACCCTTGTCTTCCTTCTTCCTCCTTGTATCTCTACCATTAAAAATGACTTGCATTTTCCAACAGGCTTATAGATTTTCATCTTATTCATTTACTCACTCTTTTATTTATTCATTTGCTCAAGGAATATTCTAAAGCAGTCACTCTTTCCTCATCAAGTTGGGGAGAACAGTTAATGCAAGCAAACCAAGTATAATCATATCACAACAGCTATGCTTTCCTGAGGTGTTTTACAGGCATTATGATTAATGCTCTAAACTATTTTTCAGGGGAAACATCATTTTTCCCCAAATGATAAGGAAACCAACTTTTAGAGAGAGGAAAAGCAATTTTCTACAGGGTCATGCAGGTACACAAATGCAGATCAGGAGTTTGAATCTGAGTCACTTAAACTCCAAGGGCTGAACATGTTCACATCAGGAAAGCAGTACATACAGCAAAGAGATAGGGTTTAGGGCTCAATTCTTGCTGACAGTGCTGAGACCAGAGTAAGAGGTATGAAATGGGGAAGGTGTGTAGAGGATAGGAAAGAAATGAGCCTGAGAGGAGAAAGGGTGCGTGACAGGGCAACGCCCCGGGAGAGGTTAACTTAGGCGATCACCAGTAATTGTCAGTTGTTATATAGAGAGGATGAGCCCCCCTCTTTTTCCTAAGACATCAAGAGAAATAAGAAAGAAAGATATACGCCAGAGAGGTCAAGCTACTAGCAGCTCCGAGACCCAAGAGCCTCCAAAGACATGATTCCTTTGCCCAGTATAAATTAATTGCCAATATCTAATAAGATTTCTCATAAAATTCTGCATGTACAGTGCTTCTTGAAAAAAAATCAGATTATTTGGTTCTGGTTTTTTTTTGGAGTCCTCACTTACAGAAAATAATAGGTCACCCTAGCTGAATGATGGCTGCCATCATTCATTGGCGAGAGACCCATCCATGCCCTACTGTTTCACTCTCAGGTTCACACATTTACAACCCCTGCTCAGGCCGTGTTAGCATTTTAGTTTGCTATGCTTAATAATCACCAAAGTATTGGTTTGAGATTTCTCTGGATAGTGAGATTGTTGCTGATTTGTTTTTTTGATCAGCGAGGTACCTGACTGTATTTTCTAAATTTCCTCTGATTATTGTGTATGGCTTCAATAATAAAAGAAAATGTGAATGTTATTTTTATAACTATCAATTCCACAGATATTGGGGAAGGAACTGTGGCTTGGCAGGAATCCCTGTGAAAATATCCAGGGGTTTTACTGAAGTCAGGCTCGATATGAGCCAAGATCATGACACGGCAGCTAGTAAACAAAACAAATCTTAACCCATCATTGGGCGCCATGACCTCATGGTGCTCAGCATGGGTCAGGCCTCATAGAGAATAAGTCATAGTTTATTGGAGAAAATGATAAACTAAAGGGAGTTTGCTGCTGCGAAATCAAGACAGAAGGAGTCTAGCAGTCAAGTCAGATGAAAAACAGGAGAAAATGGACATTCTTAGCCTGGGCTTCTTTAGAAAAACTGGAGACATGTGACAGCTATGGTCAATATTAAGAAAGACGACATGTGGCCAACACAGTGCCTACTGATCCCACATTGATGCAATAGGCAGAGAAAACACTAGTGAGACATAGAAAAGGGATTCCATTTTTTTTTTAAAAGAGGGATTCTAAAATATGAATTTATGCAACAGCTCTCTGTTTTATTATGAATTGGAAACCTCTACCTCATGAGAAATCTTCAGGTAGAGATCAAACAGCCGCCATTTTTAGGTGGCTGTTTGGTCCATATGACCTCAATGTGCCCTTGAGATCCAGGTGTCCTCACTTGACCTCAGTTCAGGACTACTTACAACCATCCAAGTGCAGACCACTGGGGATGATGACAAGAAGAGCTGCTATCAGCCAACCTTCAGGAAGATAGGAAGCAAGACTGCCAATAACTAATCTGCCTGAGTTTCTCCAAAACAATCTCCCTTTGTGAGGCAGAACATAGAGAATTTTCCGGAAATTGAAATAAACACAAGGCTCATGCACCATATCTGTGCTGGAACATGGAAATCTTCTCAACATATCTGAAGGACTCAGATAGCTCACTCTCTGTTAGATCAGAGGTTTGAGAGTCAGTATGGCCAGAAAAAAAAAAAACCAAAAAAAACAATCCCCAAGTTTAGACAGCACTGGGCATTTCCTTCAAAGGTCAGAATTCTGATTTCATTCCCTTAAACCCTAGAGCCTTATATTTTTCAGGTACTGGGACTTGTAGCCAAGTTGTCTGTGCTCACTGTAGCATGGATCTCAAAGGTTCCCCAAAGGATAATCAGTGTATCTCCTTTATATGGAAGGGAGTGGGTCATACCTGAGAGGTTCTTGATAACACTTCTTGGAGCCTAAGCAATTTTTTTGGTGAAACATTGGATGAATAAAGTCAGTGCCAGTTGACGAGACCATTGGGTACAATGGGGAGGGTTTGTCACAGGGAAAAACACAAGAAGCTACAGACTCAAGGCATCTGAAAGCCAGTTGCAAAGGGAGAGTGGCCAGTCAAGTTTGCAGGGGAGCAACGTCTTATCTACATGTGCTTACCTAGAGGTCTCTGACCACACACACTCATAAATATGAAAGGTGGGAAGAGGAATCAACATAACCCTTCAGATCATGTAGAGCTGGGTTCAGAAACCTGATACAACAAATCTTCTCCATCCATTCCTGCCCTTCTAATCCCGGCTCTGTGCCCTGGCTGCCTCCCGGACTAGCCGGTTGCTGGTTCCCAACGGGAGGTACTGGAAGAAGATCAGAGTGGAGAAGAGATAAGTCAAAGATCTCATATCCATTCCATGCTCCCTCTCCACTTTGCACTTTTGGCAGTGGTCATGTCCCTCCGTCCCACCCCTCCACCCCCCATTGTCATTTGCCTCTCTTCTTGGGATCTAGCCCTTGCCCCTCAAACTTCAAAGTGGTCCTGCTGTGCCTGGGTTCCCAGCACCTCAACAGCTTTTGCTCTTTCCCTTAATAATGTCTGCATCTCCACAAATTATCTCATCATTAGTCTCTAACTACTGAGATGGATTCTGTTTCCTGCTAGTACAACTTCTCCCTGGCTGTATGATCTTAATTTGTGTGTGTGTGTGTGTTAGTTGCTCAGTCATGTGCAATTCACGTCCAACTTCATGGACTGTAGCCTGCTAGGCTTCTCTGTCCATGGGATTCTCCAGACAAGAATACTGGAGTGGGTAGTCATTCCCATCTTCAGGGAATAATCCTTTCCCAGGGATCGAAGCCAGGTCTCCTGCATTGCAGCAGATTCTTTACCACCTGAGCCACTAGGGAAGGCCAATAATTTTGAGTCTCAGCTATCTCATTTGTGAAACTGAGATTAAACTTGTTATGATCATTTCTTGCCTAAGTCTCTGTCCTGTCTCTTATTGTAAAGCACTCTAAATTTGCAGGGAAGAATTCACTTTTTTCACAGTGAACCTTGATCAGGTAACTTAGAATGTGTCCAAGACTTGGTCAACAAGAGGATCAAACCCCCTTGGCAGCAACGATTGGCTCTGTGATGATCACATGACCCAGTCAAGGCCAATGAGATACTGTCAAAGATTTGGGCAGAGGGGTTCTTTTCCCCCCTGGACTGGGAACTGTAAAGATGTAAAACTGGAGCTGCTGGAGGTCACAATGTAGGGAGAATCTGCTAGAGAGTAGCCAACAAAGAAAGAAAGCAGGACCACAAAATGGGGAGAGAGTAGATGTCAAAGAGCTTGTTTGGACCCCTGGATACAGCCATGCCTGCACTCCACAAACTCTGGACTTTTCACCAATTAAACCAATGAACTACTTCCTTTTGTTTTAAGCATTTGGAATTTAATATTGTGTCACTTGCCACTATGGATTCTAACTGGTATAAACATACATGTTTTGTAGATTTGTAGTGAAGATTAGAAATATAAAGTACCCACTTTAGCACTAGCTGTGCTCATTATCATTCTTTCAAAGGCACAGAGACTGTATCTTCTAGAATAAACGACTGTACCACAGATATTTTGAGTTAACAAATAAAGATCTTGGAAAACTTTTAAATTAGTAGGGCAAATGTTGAATAGTGTTCTTTAAGGTATCAAGAAAAATCACTCTCAATTTGGAGTCTCAGGTCTGGAATAGTCAAGTATACTCAGGTTTGAGAATCCACAGACACCAGACCAAGATTCTGTAGGCAAGATTAATATGCTCAGTTGAGGAATGGACATGGGTACTCATCAGTTTCTAAAATGTCTGGGTAAGAGTGCTGAGGAGAGCACAATGTCTGCAGCAGCATCTCAACAGTGTCATTGACAGTCATGGACAATTTGAGAAAGGTCCCACCAGTGCTTCAGAACTTAAGTCTCTCCTTTTTCCAAGTTCACCAGATCATTCCATCCAGCTTCTCTCTTCTGCTCTTCTAGTTCACTTCCAAGGTGCTTTGATAACAGCATTGTTGCAGCCTGTTTCACGTTTCCAACAGGAATGGGAGCCTGAAAGGGGCAGGACAGCATGGTGTTCTTCCTATCATTTTTTAACTCATTTTTATCATTTCATTCAAAAGGCATTTATTTATTAACCATCACCTCCCAAGGACTACCAGAGAGAATGGAGCCACAAAGGTAAAAAGAATCAGAGGTCCTATGCTCATTACCTAGTGGGGACAGCCAAGGTACAAGAGTGAGTTTCAATTGTATGACAAGGGCTTTGCCTTCAGAAACCATTTTCAGAATCAGAGTGATTTGAATTAGGAGCCAGTTCTGTTTCTAAAAGGTTAAACTCTTGGTGTTATCCAGATACTCAAGTGGGGCTGTTCCCAAGGCAGCCAGACACTTGAGATCAGAGGAGAGACTATCATTATCAAAGCTGATTCTGGAGTGACACCTGGAGAGAGAGGACATTCGATGGCCGAGAGTGAGAAGGGGATTGATCTCAGAGGCAAAGAGTTCAGAAGAGAAAGGAAAGAAAAGCATCTTCCAGGGTCAAGGGTACAGACTGTACAGTATAGGAGAGGGGTCTTAGGTCTTGGAAATTATCTTCATCCAAAATATGCATTTTTTACATGCCGCAAACATAAATTCGTTTGATTTACAGATCAGAATGTGTGTAGTTGATTTCATCGACTTTTGACATTTTGATCATGTTTTTTTTTTTTTTTTCAGCTGGAAATTAGAGGGTTGGATCTCCTGCCTCTTTACTTGCTCCCTATCTCCCATCTCAGCTGAAAAATCCCCCTTCCTTTGTACCCCAGGGTACAGAAAATGGGAGGAATTTTCACAGCTTTGGATTGCTGGGCAGTGGCTCAGGGGGACCCTGGTGAGAAAAGTCTCAAGCACGTGGCATGAATGTACACCTGGACTTCCCCCGCACAGCTGGGCAGTCCACCCACAGCCCGACAAATTGTGTCAGACCCAGTGTGTTTATGCTCTGACATGCGTGCTCTTCTTCAGCCATTTACAGTGTTCTTTAGGTTATTTTCCATGTGATTTCACTCAGTGACTTGGCAGAGAGCACGAGGGAGGCATGGGAAGGACCAGTGCAAGCGCTTTTCCTCACATCCCTCCCTGATAGGGACACACACAGGGATGGTCGGGACCTCCCTACCTGCCGGCTTCTCTCTCCATCTCGGGACATTCACACCAAACATGGATGTCTGAGCCTTCAGTTCAGTTCAGTCACTCAGTCGTGTCTGACTCTTTGCAGCCCCATGGACTGCAGCATGCCAGGCCTCCCTGTCCATCACCGACTCCTGGAGCTTACTCAAACTCAGGTCCATTGGGTCGGTGATGCCATCCAACAATCTCATCCTCTGTCGTCCCCTTCTCCACTCGCCTTCAATCTTTCCCAGCATCACGGTCTTTTCAAATGAGTCAGCTCTTCGCATCAGGTGGCCAAAGTATGCCTTAGTAGTAGTTTAGTTGCTAAGTCATGTCCGACTCTTTCGACCCCATGGACTGTAGCCTGCCAGACTCCTCTGTCCATGGGATTCTCCAGGCAAGAATACTGGAGTGGGTTGCCATTTCCTTCTCCAGGGGATCTTCCCGACCCAGGAGTTGAACCTGGGTCTCCTGCATTGCAGGCAGATTCTTTACTGACTGAGCTATGAGGGAAGTATGCCTTGGGAGATCTTAAATACAATACGTGGATGCATCTAGAGACTGTCATATAGAATGAAGCCAGAAAGAGAAAAATAAACATTGTATATTAAGGCATATATGTAGAATCTAGAAAAAGTGGTGTAGATGACCTTATTTGCAAAACAGAAATAGTGACACAGATGTAGAGAACAAACATATGAACCCCAGAGGGGAAGGAAGGGATGGGATGAACTGGGAGATTGAGGTTGACATATATACACTACTGATACTTTGTATAAAACAGATAACTAACTGAGAACCTATTTTATAGCCCAGGAAACTGCTCAGTGCTCTGTGATGACCTAGATGGGGAGGAATTGAAATAAGGGGGCATATATGTGTATGTTTTGGCTGATTTACTTTATTGTACAGTAGAAATTAACACACCATTGCAAAGCAACTATACTCCAATACAAATTAATAAAAAACCAAAATAATAATTGATAATGATGTTGATGGCATTAACCCTTTTTAAGCATATAGACTGGGTATGCCAGATCCCATTCTGAGCACTTTCTGTGTGGGTTCTAGAGCTCTATGGCCAGTGCGGGGGGTGGGTGGGTACAATCGGGGAAAAATGAGCCACCTAGACTCAATGACTTGTCTGGGATTACAGAACTGGTGAGGTGGCAGGATCCAAACCCATTCACACTGCTGGTGTCCCAGCTGCCACTTCCTTCTCCGCACCCCCACCCCCAGCCACATATCACCTGCACCTTGGTCCCCTTCTGTAGCAAATACCCCTTCAGAGCAGTCCCCCAATGGGTGGGTGGCCATCCTCTCTCCCACCTAGAAAGGACACGCCTATGCTGGGGTTGGGATGGCACTCCCAACGAGCTGGAAGAATGCACTCGCCTTTGTCAGATCATAGCCAAATTTGTAAAAGTATCTGAAACCCTAGCTCAAAATCTCCTTGTTCTTGGAATAAAGTATAACCTTTTTTTCCCTCTATAAATAGGCATAAAACAAAAAGTGAGGGAAAATAATTTAATACTTTATTTTATAAAGTGAAGTAATCAAATTCCTCCTAAGATGAGAACATGGCTAGATTTCTAAATGTCCTTAGTACTATTTTTATCACTTTAAAAGCTCTCTACACAATCTCTTGTCATTTCCTAATTTTACCATTTGAATATTTAGAGTAGAAAATTACATATTTCTCTGGTTTTCATTCTCCTTATTGACTCCTATGAAAGATGTTTGATTCTTGAAACTTGCCAAATCTGCCCCGATTGCTTTAGCTCTTATTCAAATAATACTAAAACATCTCAAAATGTTCATCTAAATATTTAATTGCATAAAACAATGTTCACCATGTTGTATGAAAAGCAAGTTTATAAAGTTCTCTTGGTATGATATCCTTTTCTGTAAAAAGAGTTAAAAATATATATAGATACATGCACACAAAGATACAGAGAGAAGCAATTTTTTATTTAAAAATATATTTAGAATATTAACAGTCATTACATCCAAGAATGTTATATCTGAGCATCGAGAACATGGAAGATTTTTAATTTCTTATTTTTCCTTAAACCTACTTTGTAAATGTTCTGTATTACTGTTACAATGAGAAAATAAAACATGCTATCCCTTTTAATAAGAACTAACATTTGAGTGCCAGGCACTATTCTAGGTACTCTTTGAGTATTAATTTAAGTCTTTGGAGGGCACCGTGTTATTATCTGCACTTTATGTGGAAGAAAACAGGCTTTATTCCATAAGGCCAGGCATCTTGGTCTCAGACCTGTGCTCTGAACCACTTCAGTGCCTGGACTTACTGAGGCACTTGGTCTTCCACTTACCTGGGTCTACTCTCATGGTCTGTCCTTAGGAAGATGGCAAGTCCTGTCCTCTCTGCTTCAGTTTTTCATTTCAAGTCCTTTGACCTGGAGCCAGCCTTGACCAGGCAGTCCACTCCTATATCTTGGATGTTTAGCTTGTAATATCTCTTAGAAGCAGTATTCTCAAACAAAAAGACAGCTATTATCACAAAGCAGCAGATGTCAAGTTTCAAATGTGTTTCAGGGATCAGAGGAGGGAGAGAAAGTTGAAAGAAAATAAAGATCACATGACCTGAACATTGAAAGATAGCTTCTACCAATAATTTAGTGTGTTTACTTTTACTGTGTTTACTTTTACTGCTCTCTCTCCTAACCAGCCTTAACTTAATGTTGATCGGGTAGCCCACTTATATATTTTGAATATTTAGCTTGTAATTTTCTTGAGGAGGCAGAATTCATTAATCTCTCTCTCTTTCTCTCTCTTCTGATTATGTACGTATCTATGCATCAGTCTTTCTTTATATCTGTTCACGTGTCTGTTTCATATTTACCTACCTACCAAACACATTTCTTTTTAATTTTGCTTGGAAATAATTTCAAATTCATAGAAAAATTATAAATGTGTGCACCCTCATAATGAGATCACATATGTCAGATTTTGTAATCTGCTTATTTCATTTAATAATCTACAGACACTTTTTCATATTCATGATTCTTACTTTTCTTTACAACTTCATCTGAATGTTAATGGCATGATAGTATTTTATTATTTGGCTCTTAAACTAATTTATTTTTCCAACTCCATCCTGTTGTATATTTAGGTACTTAGGTGCTTCTGATTTTTTTTTTTTTTTTGCTATTACAAACAATGCTATAAAGAACTATTTTGAGTATACACACACACACACACATATATATATATCTTTTAATACATCCTTGATTTTGTTAAAATAATTCCTAGAAATGATATTCTAGGATCCTGGGTCGTGAAATAGAAGTCATAGACTGATAATGGTGGAGCAGTAAGGGGATGTTTTGCCCTGGCATCGCAGGATCACTGTGTATTCCTGGACTTCTCTTATGTGAGAGACAAATATATTTTCATCTTATTTAAGAAATTGTTTTGAAAAATTAAAAACGATGCATGGCCAAATCTCATTATAACTAATATAGGCATTTACCTGACCCTCTCCCAAATTCCCTTCCCTTTTATTAAAAAAAAAAATTGCTACCTTTTATTTTTTAATTTAATTTAATTTTTTAGCAGCTGCATACCATATGTGGAATCTTAGTTCCTTGACCAGGACTGAACCTGCGCTCCCTGCCTGGAAGGGCAGTCTTAACAAATGGGCCACAAGGAAAGTCCTGCCTTCTCTCTTAAAACTAGTCTGAGTGTATTACAGTCACTTACAACAAAAAAGCCCTCATTGAGTCAGATACAAGCTGTATAACGTAGTGTGTAATTATGCATACTTACCTGCATATGCACGTATAACAGATATCCATTCATTCTCACTGTTCAGAATATAAGAGCATTTATGCATATATGCAAATATGTATGTGTGTGTATGTATAGTTGACTTGGTGAAAGAAGCTAGAATATTCAAAGATCATAACAAAAGATACGTATACTGGAAATGCTGGAAAGTTTTCCTTAGGGTTAGAATTTATTATCATTTTAGAACTTGGATTACATTTTAGTTTCAGCCCTTAATGAAGTCAGAGGTCAAAGGAGCAGGTCCGCTTGTCTATTCTGATAGTGCTGTCATTTGTTGAGGCCCTTTGTACCCCATATTATTCACATTAAATTTATTTCTCTGTATGACAACCTTACAGGGATTGATGTTTTCACTGCATTCCCAGGAGTGGAAACTGGAACTCAGAGAGGTTAAATAACTTTTCTGTGGTCTAGCAACTAAGTAAGAACAGACAGAAATAAGATTCCATTCTCTCTCCTAAACACTCATTAAATCAACAAACATATCCTGAGTACAAATCTTCTTTGACTTACGATGGGATTACATCCTGAGAAACCCATCCTTAGCTGAAAGCATCATAAATAGAAAAAGCATTTAATACATCTCACCTGGGGCTTTCTTGGTGGCTCAGTGGTAAAGAATCTGCCTGCCAATGCAGGAGACATGGGTTTGATCCCTACATTGGGAAGATTCCCTGCAAAAGGAAATAGTAACTCACTGGGAAATTTTTCCTGGGAAATCCCATGGCAGGCTACAGTTCATGGGGTCACGAAGAGTCGGACATGACTTAGCAACTAAAATAACACCTACCCAACATCATAGCTTAGACTAGACCACCTTAAACATGCCCGGAACACTTATTAACCCACAATTGGGCAAAATCATCAAACAGAAAACCTATTTTATAATAAAGCTGAATACTTCACAAAATTTACTGAATACTGTACTGAAAGTAAAAAAAGAATAGTTGTCTGGATACAGAATGGATGTAAGTGTATCAGTTGTTTACTCTGATGATCTCATGGCTGACGGGGAGCTGCCACTGCCCAGCATCACGAGAGAGGATTATACTACACATCAGTGGCCCAGGAAAAGATCACAATTCAAAATTCAAAGTACAATTTCTGTTGAATGCACATTGCCTTGGCACCATCTTAAATCTGGAAAACTACAAGCCGAAACATTGTCAGGGCATGTCTGTACTTAATCTGTAATCTAGGCAGCCCCTGACTTAAAAACAGTTGCTGTGAAAAACACAAATGAAAGCTAAGACATAGCTTCAGACCACAAAGAGGCAGTAGGCTTAGTGGAAAACAAAGTAAGGAACAGAAAAGATGGCCATGCTGTACCTGCAAGTCTTACTCTCAGAGCTAGTGAGTTCCAGGTGGAGGCGAGAGGTGCAGGATGAGTTACCAGGAGAGCTTCTCTGAGGAGGCTGGTCCTGGAAGAATAGGGTTGGAACAGGAGGGGGTGGATGAGCTCCCCAGGTGGCACTAGTGGTCAAGAACCCACTTGGCAATGCAGGTGACACAGGAGACAGGGGTTCGATCCCTGGGTCAGGAAGATCCCCTGCAGGAGGAAATCGGAACCCACTCCAGTATTCCTGCCTGGAGAATCCCATGGACAGAGGATCCTGACGGCAACAGTCCACAGGGTCTCAGAGAATCACACGACTGAGTGACTGAGCAAGCATGCATGCATGCAGGAGGGGATTGATATTCTAGGGGAAGCCTTATCAGTATAAAGACATGGACATGGGAATAAGACTAGCATGGGTGTAGGACAGTGAAGAAACACAGGACAGAACCAAACAAGCAAGCCCACCAATACGAGGAAGTTTAGTAGGGCTGCTGGGTGGTGTCAGGTTGGCAAGGCTCTGGGAATTCAGCACAGCCTTGAGTTTGAGGCAAAGAGCCTATGGTGTCCAAAGACACCTCCTTCATGTATGGTCACGGGATCAAGGCATTTCCATTTCGTACTCTAAATAAAATGGACATGCCATGTTGACTCAGGTGGATGATAAATAAAAAAAGAAATTGACTGGCTTAGAGGTTTTAAAACATTCCAGAACTTGTTTATACAGGGAAGGATTTTCCAAAGGTCAGACTTCCACTGCTGTAATCACCTTTATATATCTATGTTCAGTATTATTCTAGTTCCATAAACAAGCTTAAAATAGGAGTTGCTAATACCATCTGATTTTAAAAGGGGAAGAGCTTCACATTTCTGCATAACTATCGCCAAATGCATTTTTTTTTTCAAGCAAGGTCAGTAGTTTTGAAGAAACGTGGCATTTTATGGAATGGATTTAAGCAATTCAACAGGGATGACTCCAACTTGTTTTATTTTTTTGTAGCATTAAGAATGAGGCTTAAAAGTACATGTAGTCACAGGGAAGCTTGCTTACAAATATTAATGAAAAAAAATTGCATACCATTAAAAGCACAAAATCTCACTTTTAGATTAAAAATATGTATATAATGCATAGGAAGGATATATGGAATATATAGCTATGATTTAGTCTAGAGATAGAATTGCTGATGGTTTTAATTTTCCTTTTTGTGCTTCTTTGTAGTTTTTTATTTTCCACAAGAAGTAAGTATTTCTTGTGCAATTTTTCTTCAAGTTAGTGTCTAAGGACATACAAATTTGGGTACACATAAGATGCTGAAAAATAGTTATATTTAGGACAGGATCAGAAGGGGATTTTATAGTTTTGGTAGAGGGATGGGAAAACTAACATCAATATTTTTCATTAAAAAGAGAATGTTATAGTAAAATTACAGTCCAACAGCTCTTATATGTAAATAGTTGTGATGACCTTGGATAAGTCACCTAAACTTCTGAGCCTTACTCTCCCATATATCAAACTGGATCATCTTAAGTGTCCTTGAAACAAATGATCATGGCTAGCACCTTCATGAACAACCTTTGGACATGATGAACTGACTCCTGACACCTTTCCATCCTGAGGCTGAAAGAATGCTCTGATCCTCATCTGCTTGTCCAGGAAAAGCAACATTAGCTAAGAGAGTTGTCCTGATGGACGTAAGATCGACCAGTAGAATCTCTCGTAATCTGGATGTTCCTTAGATCTGAGGATACAGTCGACTATTGAAACTGCAAGGGGAAAATCAGGTTAATTACTGGATTATCTAATTTCAGACCATATTGTACATCCCTGTGTGAATTTCCTTTCCCTTTTGCTTCAGGAAAGTTCCTCACCCTTGGATGTTTTTCCAGAGGCTGTGCTTTGTCCTTGGAGCCACAGCAGGGCAAGGTTTGGCTCACCGGAAGAGGAGATAATGGGAAACCAGTGGCCTTACCCATCACTTTTCAGGTAGTTTTTCCTCAAGACTTTCCTCAGTTGTTCTATCAGCCATTTCCATCCTAATTCTTCCTAATTCCTCACTTGCATTCCTTTTCCCCATGAAGCATTGACCAAGTTATTTTGCCCACAAAACCCATTCCCTTGTAGGAGTTTCCAAATGCTTATTTCCAATATCACACAAAGTAACGCATGATCTTTTTGTCTGAGTTTTCTTCTATTGTAGTGCTTTACCCACGCCCTTTCACTCTACCTGGAGTAGAAGGACCTCAGTAATAGAAACAAAGTCCTTAACATTCTTACTAGTCCAATAGTTCCTAACATATCCTTCAGGTCACAGAAAATTATAAGAGATATCTTTTGATTGACAAAAGAGTTACCAATCAATAATCAATTTACTGGGACTTCCCTGGCAGTCCAATGGTTAAGGCTCCATGCTTCCAATTTGGGAGTGTGGGTGCGATCCCTGGTGGAGGAGCTAAGATTCCACATGCCAGGTGGTATAGTCCCTCCAAGAATTGTATGTTGTCACTAATGTAAGCGCAATCATTATCACAAATGGTTGATGCATGGATGAGTTAAAAAAATCATCTTTTTTTTTTTTGCTAGAAACTGGAGTTGAATACAGTACATGCAACTGGTATAGAAAAGACTAACACTTAGAACTACAGGTCCAACCTCATGATTTTTGTAACTCAGGAAAGGGGTGCTCCATCTCCACCATCACAAAGACTACTTAACCTCTCTCCTGATAATCCAGGAGGAGTCCTGGGATAACTTGGGCTTCTAGGTAAAGACTTAACAGAAAAAAATCTGATACAGAAGTAGCATAACAGTAATACACCTGAATGACTTGAAAAATCAAGAAAGAGAGAAAGAAAGGGGCCATGATAGAATCAGGAAACTGGAAGATATCTCAGAAATAATCTGTGAAATTATTTTTACAGAAGAGCATAGTAAAACTCAGAGACTGACTTGCTGAAGTTATTGAAGTGCTAGAATGAATTCATTCATTCATTCCATGCTCATGCTCAGCTGTGTCCAACTTTTTTCAACCCCATGGACCATAGACCGCCAGGCTCCTCCATCTGTGGAATTTTCCAGGCAAGAATACTCGAGTGGTTTGTCATTTCCTTCTCAAGGGGATTTTCCTGACCCAGAGATCGAAGCCTGGTCTCTTGCTTGGCAGGCGGATTCTTTACCACTGAGCCACCATTCTTGCTCCCAAGTCTCTGACCTCTTACATTCAGGATTCTTCCTACTCTGATCATGCTGAATTTTTCCTACAGTATTCTGATGCAACAGGACGCACTCAATCATTGTACCCATTTTCTCTCAGAAGGCAAAGCATTCTAGAAGAAAGAAGGATACACAGCAGAATAGTTCTCCTCTCCTACTTCCCATGACACAGGGCTTCCTTTCCTTCATGCCAATAGCATGATTCCACTTTTATATTCCACAACTATGAAATCAACAGTAAGATGAAAACTAAATAATTAAACCAAAAGAGCTTACCACGAGTTCAGCCTTGGGTTAATATTAGGAATGACTTATGAGGCAATTCCAGAGAACTGACAGCATTGGGATAGGGTAGTGCTCTGTACGACTGGGCTTTAAAAAAATCCTTCATGGACATTCCCTAAACCCTAAAAATATGTTATGTCAAACAATCTTCTAAAATGGTGTTCTTAACAAGGTATCATCAAACTTAAATTATTGTTGCATTTGGTTGTGTGTGCTCCAGTGGAAATAGGGTAGTCATCTAAGACTGAGGTTGGCTGACTCTTCATGATGCTGTGGGGGAGAAACAGTTGGAGATGATCCATGGCTATTATTATACAGCTGATGTAACAAATTCAGTCATTACTTGCTGAGATTTTCTACATCTTTTGAACATTTTAGAGCATTAAGGAGAGACTATATCATTAGCCAGGGACTCTGTTAGCTTGGCTTGGGTGTACCGACTGAAAAAAAAAATGCACAGCTTAAAAGTTGAGAATTATGTTCTAGTCAGTGGACAAAACTGAGGAATTTAGCCCAGGAGACAGCTAGCTCTGAGTGACTGCTTCAGAGAGACAAGAGAGAAGCCAGAGTATATACTAGATGTGCAACAAAGACCTGGTGGTCAGAACATCAAATGATTCCTGTTGATTAAAGAAACCAGACATCTCAAGTTAAGGAATTTAGCACTTTTCTATGTATGGGAGTGTGGGCTTTTCTACATGTGGGAGTATGGGAGTGTTGGCAAGAGTGTGGGCTCACTGAAATCATTCCTTTGATATGTACCTCAGCTATCTGGGGGCCAGTATGCTGTGTTTTCTCATCTCGAGTCTCCTCTGGATGCACCACTGGGATAGCTTTAGCTGCCGCCTGCTTGATGGTGGGCATCCTTGATGGTGTTTCTATTCTGAGTTCCCTCAGGGCTCACCATCAGGAAGGGAGTAACATGATGGCTTGATGACTGCAACATCCTTCGTTTACTGATATGGTAGCAACGTTTTTTCACTTATAGGTGACATACAAAAGAGTGTAGGTAAGCCCTGGCCCAGAATGTTGCCTATTGCACATGATACTTGCTGAACATCTCATTTCACACCTATAAAATAGGGCACTAATTTTACTTCTTCACTAATTGAGTCAATAAATCAGCACTCTGTGAGTCATCATTGTGGGAACAAACAGCAAACATTCTATTTTCCCCATTGATTCTCTAGGGGGAATTGAAAAGACTTTTAGGGGGAGAATACATCATTCTCAAGCAAGTATTTCAGAAAGAGGCTAGAGTGTCATGGTCCTCCAGGCTCTTTGTATCAGCTTGACTCCTCCTTCAAATAGTGGGATATAGCGATTACTATTTCCATTTTCAGATGAGAAAAGTGAAGCTTTGAGAGTTTGAGTAATTTGCATAAATTCATCTCTAGTAAGCAATGGGGTGAGAGAAACGGGTGTGGTGTCCACAGGTAAAACCTCATGAAGTTTCTGCATATTCTCCTGCTTGCCTTATAACTGAACCAAACCAAATCAAAGGCAGATCTGCTGAAATGTGGTTATCTCTCATGAAGCAAAATATAGAGGAAACCCAAATAGATCCCCCTTTCACATCAGAACAACTTTTTGAAAAACCCTCTAGAAATCAGAAAAGAAAAACTAAACATAAAGTAACTTTCTAATCAATTCAATAGGTTTCATCAAAGCGGGTAATGTAAATAAATAAGAAATCCAGAGCTAATTTAATTTTCTGATAAGTCTGTATAAATGCCTCAGTTTAGAATTGCTAGACTCAAGGGCAAAGGATTATCATCCTCCTTTTCCCTTTGTGCCAAACGTTCATCTTTAACACTATAACAATATATGATTTTTCCAATAGTCATGTATGGTTGTAAAAGATGGACCATAAAGAAGACTGAGCACTGAAGAATTGATACTTTCAAATTGTGGTGCTGGGGAAGACTCTTGAGAGTCCCTCGGACTGTAAGAAGATCAAACCAGTCGATCCTAAAGAAAATCAATCCTGAATATTCACTGGAAGGACTGTTGCTGAAGCTGAAGCTCCAGTACTTTGGCCACCTGATGGGAAGAACTGACTCACTGGAAAAGACCCTGATGTTGGGAAAGATGGAAGGCAAAAGGAGAAGGGGGTGGTAGAGGATGATATGGTTCAATAGCATCACCAACTCAATGGACATGAATTGGAGCAAACTCCAGGAGACAGTGGAGGACAGAGGAAACTGGTGTGCTGCAGTTCATGGGGTCAAAAAGAGTCGGATATGACGTAGTGACTGTAGTACATGTTAGTTGCTCTGCTCTCCAATGTCTCTGAGGCTTTAATCTACAATATTCATGAGCTGGTTCACAAATGTATTTGTGCACAGGACCTCTTTATTGGATAGGTACACCTATGACTGTCTTATGTCTCCTGGGACCTACTTTAGAAAACATTGCTCTCTACAACAATTTCCAAGTTAGTTCCCTGGAGAGCACAAATCCTAAGGACTTTCAAGTTTTGTAAGCTCTAGGAAGAAAGCTGCATCTGTGATTACAAATCTTGTTGGTTAATAACTGAAGAAAATGCTTCCAGAATGAACTCAGTAGAGGTCTATGAATTTAAGTCAAATAAATGTCATACAGTACTTGTTGAAGAAATTCTAATAAGAAATCTAGATTATCCCATCACTGGTTCTTTTTTATTCCTATGGACTTTTCTGACCATCTGATTGAAAGCTCTTTTTTGTCTTCTTCAAGACCGGGACTTGACTGTGGCTCAGATCATGAACACCTTATAGCCAATTCACACTCAAATTGAAGAAAGTAGGGAAAACCACTAGACCATTCAGGTATGACCTAAATCAAATGGAAGTGGAATCAAATCAGTGGAAGTGAGAAATAGATTCAAGGGATTAGATCTATAGACAGAGTGCCTGATGAACTATGGATGGAGGTTCATGACATTGTACAGGAGACAGGGATCAAGACCATCCCCAAGGAAAAAAATGTAAAAAAGCAAAATGGTTGTCTGAGGACACCTTACAAATAGCTGTGGAAAGAAGAGAAGCCAAAAGCAAAGGAGAAAAGGAAAGATATACCCATTTGAATGCAGAGTTCCAAAGAATAGCAAGGAGAGATAAAAAAGCTTTCCTCAGCGATCAATGCAAAGAAATAGAGGGACACAATAGAATGAGAAAGACTAGAGATCTCTTCAAGAAAATTAGAGATACCAAGGGAATATTTCATGCAAAGATGGGCACAATAAAGGACAGAAATGGTATGGACCTAACAGAAGCAAAAGATACTAAGATGAGGTGGCAAGAATACACAGAACTGTACAAAAAAGATCTTCATGACCCAGATAACCACAATGGTGTGATCACTCACCTAGAGCCAGACATCCTGGAATGCAAAGTCAAGTGGGTCTTAGGAAGCATCACTACGAACAAAGCTAGTGGAGGTGATGGAATTCCAGTTGAGCTATTTCAAATCCAAAAAGATGATGCTGTGAAAGTGCTGCACTCAATATACTAGCAAATTTGGAAAACTCAGCAGTGGCCACAGGACTGGAAAAGGTCAGTTTTCATTTCAATCCCAATGAAAAGCAATGCCAAAGAATGCTCAAATTACCACACAGTTGCACTCACCTTACACAACAGTAAAGTAATGCTCAAAATTCTCCAAACCAGGCTTCAACAGTACATGAACCATGAACTTCCAGATATTCAATCTGGTTTTAGAAAAAGCAGAGGAATCAGAGATCAAATTGCCAACATCTGTTGGATTATCAAAAAAGCAAGCGAGTTCCAGAAAAACATCTATTTCTGCTTTATTGACTATGCCAAAGCCTTTGACTGTGTGGATCACCACAAACAGTGGAAAACTCTTAAAGAGATGGGAATACCAGACCACCTGAGCTGCCTCTTGAAAAATCTGTATGCAGGAGAGGAAGTGACTGTTAGAACTGGACATGGAACAACAAACTGGTTCCAAATAGGGAAAGGAGTACATCAAGGCTGTATATTGTCACCCTGCTAATTTAACTTATATGCAGAGTACATCATGAGAAACGTTGGCCTGGATGAAGCACAAGCTGGAATCAAGATTGCCAGGAGAAATATCAATAACCTCAGATATGCAGAATCTGCTGCTTTTGCTAAGTCACTTCAGTCCTGTCTGACTCTGTGTGACCCCATAGACGGCAGCCCACCAGGCTCCACCGTCCCTGGGATTCTCCAGGCAAGAACACTGGAGTGGGTTGCCATTTCCTCCTCCAATGCATGAAAGTTAAAAGTGAAAGTGAAGTCATTCAGTCTTGTCTGACTCTTCCACGACCCCATGGACTATAGCTTACCCGGCTCCTCCGTCCATGGGATTTTCCAGGCAAGACTACTGGAGTGGGTTGCCATTTCCTTCTCCAGATATGCAGATGACACCACCCTTATGGCAGAAAGCAAAGAAGAAGTAAAGAGCCTCTTGATGAAAGTGAAAGAGGAGAGTGAAAAAGTTAGCTTAAAGCTCAACATCCAGAAAACGAAGATCATGGCATCTGGTCCCATCACATCATGGCAAATAGATGGAGAAACAGTGGAACCAGTGACAGACTTTATTTTGGGGGGCTCCAAAATCACTGTAGATGGTGACTGCGGATATGAAATTAAAAGATCATACTCCTTGGAAGAAAAGTTATGACCAACCCAGACAGCATATTAAAAAGCAGAGACATTACTTTGCCAACAAATGTCTGTCTAGTCAAGGCTATGATTTTTCTAGTAGTCATGTATGGATGTGAGAGTTGGACTATAAAGAAAGCTGAGCGCCGAAGAACTGACGCTTTTGAATTGTGGTGTTGGAGATCCAACCAGTCTTTCCTAAAGGAAATCAGTCCTGAATATTCATTGGAAGGACAGATGCTGAAGCTCCAACTCCAGTCCTTTGGTCACCTGATGCAAAGAACTGACTCACTGGAAAAGACCCTGACGCTGGAAGGATTGAAGGCAGGAGGAGAAGAGGACGACAGAGGATAAGATGGTTGGATGGCATCAACGACTCAATGGACATGAGTTTGAGTAAACTCTGGGAGTTGGTGATGGACAGGGAGGCCTGGCGTGCTGCGGTCCATGGGGTCACAAAGAGTCGGACACGAATGAGTGATTAAACTGAATTCACTTTTACTGAGTCAATTTTTATCACATAATCTAGCTTACTTTTTCTCATAGTATTTAATTATCTCGTTGGTTCTTCTAAACTTAGAATCTGAGATTCATAAAAGTTGGGTCTTATTTATATATCCAGGAACCATTTCAGTGCCAAATATGTATAGAATAAATGAAAGCTGTTTCATTCATTCGTGTATTTATTCACTCAACAAATATTTACTACATGCATACCATGTGTCCCAAACCATTCTGGTTCTGGATGCAAAAACAGACATTGGTTCACTCCTTGAATTGTTTGGACATTAAATTTTTCTGAATATTGAATAAGACATTGCATTTCCTTTGGGGATGAAATCTTTTAAACCATTGTAATTATTACTAAAAATGCAAATTATTACTAACTGATTCACCTACTTCTGTATACATGAATTTCCATATGACTGTTGTTCCACTTTGTTTTTTGTTCCACTTTGTTGCTCTCTATTTAAGATTGAAGGGTGAAAAGATGTATGCATGCTACCTCATTTAGTTCTGATAATCACTTTCTGGAATGGAGACTATTACCTCTATTTAACACATGAGGAAACTAGAGGTTTTCGAAATAGTTTACCCAAGACACTTGATTAGTAGACAAATAATATCTGAATGTAAGCCTAGAAATCGGAAATCAAAGCTCACATCCTTTTCTACCACAGCCACTGCCTTCTTGTTATATCAATATCACCCCAACAGTTATCAGTAGAGGAAAAAGCAAAATGACTAAGTCAGGGGGACTCCTGTGTCCTACTTCATTGTTATTGTTCAGTTGCTCAGTTGTGTCCGACTCTTTGTGACCCCACGGACTGCATCACACCAGGCTTCCCTGTCCATCACCATCTCCAGGAGCTTGCTCAAACTCATGTCCATTGAGTCGGTGATGCCATCCAACTATCTCCATCCTATTTCATGATCACACAAATTCTCTCTGATTCCTCTGTACTTATGCTCCCTTTCTATACCTCTGGGCAGTGTATCTTCTTTCCTCCCAATGATCCTGCCAAGGCCATAAGTAGGCGCCAGACCACCTCACAGGCAGTGTCCTCTGTATTATTGCTGACTCTTCCTGTCTTCCTGATGAATAAGACCAAGTGGTGTATTTCATCACATGGGGATACTGCAAGGGAAAGATAAAAACCAGCTAAAGGAAATCAGGGAAAAGAAGAAGATAAGGATAAGAAAAAAAAAAAAAAAAAGGCAAGTTCACAGTGAGCCATATTTAGAAATGATTTGCAGTTTCACTGTTCAAGTTCAAAATTAATCTTGTTTCCCAGCTGTCCAAGTTCTGCAGTGACTTGATGTGTGACGTTATGGGTCTTTTTGCCCTTTTATGTGTCAGTCGATGACACTACAGGGTGTCAAGCTGGTCCTGGTCTGCTGACCTCAGACATCCTTAACGTGAGATCATGAGCCCTTCTCTGCTTACATCACTGTTGTTTTGGGAATTTTTTTTATTATATGCAGCCAAATAGAATACTAATTGAGACAAGTAGTGTCCATTTCTATTATTAAAAAGGTACATTTGGAGGACTTCCCTGGTGGTCCAGTGCTTAAGAATCTGCCTGCCAATGTAGGGGACACACGTTCGATCCCTGGTCTGGGAAGATTCCACATACTGTGGGGCAACTAAACCCATGAGCCAAAACTATTGAGCCCACAGCTATTGAAGCCTGTGCTCCCTTGAGCCTGTGTTCTGCAACAAGGGAAGTCATCACAATGAGAAGCCCACACACCATAACTGGAGACTAATCCCCTCTCTCTGCAACTAGAGAAAGCCTGTACTCAGCAACAAAGACCCAGTAGCCAAAAGTAAGTAAATAAATAAATCACAACGGTTTTAAAAAGTACGTTTTGAAAGAACCTCTTGAGACTTGATTGAAGACTCCAAGAATTGGAAAAGGTGTGATGTAAATAGTGATGAGGAAAAGAATTATAAGAAAGAGGAGGAGGTGAGGAGGAGGAAAGAAAAATGCAGGAGAAAGAGAAAGAAGGAGGAGAAAAGGAGGTAGCAGAGGAGGAAGAGAAAGAAAGAAAGAACAACAATAACAGCAAAACCACAAACAGCAAAACAAGAGGAAAAACATTCCTTTCAAATACAGACTGAAACTCTTCCATTGACATTCACATAATATGCATCAAACTCTGGGTAACCTTGGGGGACCCCTTACTCATTAAATACAACTTTCCCCAACAATTTTGTTATTAGATTCTGCTATCATTCCCACCAAACCCCAGAAAACCAAAGTTCAAAATTCCCTTTGTGTACAATGAACTAGTAGCATTTTATCTTTAAAGTTAACTTGATCAAACACATAACTAATTCATTAACTGCATTTTATAAATTACAATTTACTAATCTTAGTAATCTGCCAACATTTACACTTTCCTTACTGAGGCCAAAAGCTTCTGAGGTTTGTGTCTGACTTCAATATATCTTTTGAGCGTCCAGTCAAAATCCCTTGCCTCTGGCTCTTTGACACTCCAGATTGGAGCTGGTCCTTTCACTAGTCTACAGGTCCCTTTCTGACCACAGCAGATAAATTAAAAGGAGCCTGTGGCAGGATAATGGCCTTTCTCTAAGAGGCAACTGATCACCACACTGGGGTCTGTTCAACTGGGGTCTGTGATGTGCTTTGAGCAATAAAATGGGAGAAAAATGAAACTTGAGAAACAGAAAGGCTCTGCTCACTCCAACCTCAAAAGTAGAAAAAGAGTCTCTGGCAGAGGAAAAGAAAAGAGGAAGAGGAAATAAATAAGATAGGTCATAGGGGAGAGGAGAAAGGGTGGCATGTGATCTGAAAGGGGTTGGAAGAGGAACCGGGTCAGCATTTGAAGACCACCAGCCCAGGCTCTATTCCATCACCAGCTTGCATTAGCCTCAGCCAAGGACCAGGGCAGAGTGGGCCTGCCTTGGCCCCACCTGTCCATCTGCTGCCCTCAGGAGCCCCACAAGTTGTCCTTCCCACCAGCACAGGATGAAGACTTTTCTCAGCAGCCGTCAGTGTGATGACTGTTTATCAGCCAGCAGGAGAGATCGTCATTTGAGCTCCGTGTCTTTGCTTCAGCCATGTTAGATTTGCCTTGTACGGAGAATCCCTTGCCCTGTTCTCCACCACCAGCACCTCTATGCTCACAGCACTCATGAGCTCCAGGGGACCCATCAAGCTTGCAGGGTGGAGCTAAATGGTAAAGGAAAGCTTCAGATTTGGGACTTGGGTGGGCTCATTGCAGCCAGTCTGAGATTTTCCCTAAACTAGTGCCATGATCATACACGCATTTGTTAACCTTGAACTTAGGTTGCTCATTCTTTTGGTTTGGCTCCTGTGTCTACAAGTGTCTCTCCTGCAGTAACTGACGGTTAGTTTTTGCCTGGAATGACTACACAGAGTCATTTCTTTTCCTTCCTTTCCCTCACTCAGCCTAATCCTGACTCTGTCATCCTTCTTCACTGCCAGACATTTCCCTTCTGCAGATGGGGGGGTTTTGTTTTGGTTTGTTTTTAGCATAAGAATTAGAGAAGAGTTAATGAAGCTCTGAGCACTTAACAGTCACAACTTTGCACTTGTACTCTCTTCTTTACTGGAGCAGAATCTTCTGGTAAGGAAGAAAAAAAGAAAAAAAGTGTTCTGGGGGTTCACAGGCAAAAATTCTGTTTTTCCCAATTCAGAGGGAAATAATTCCAGTGCCCCTGCTGGAACCCCATCCTGTTTTCAGCTTTAGAAGCTAGTGCTTGTGTTATGATTAATTTGGACCAAGTGGATGCTTAGCAACAATGCTGAATTAAATATAAGATTACTTTCTGAAGTAGGATTCAGAATTACAAAAACAAGTTCATTGGGACCCATATAAACAAGCTCTTGAAGACTCATATAAAAAGAACATATGTGAAATAGATCGCCAGTCCAGGTTCAATGCATGAGACAGGGCGCTCAGGGCCAGTGCACTGGGATGATCCTGAGGGATGGGATGGGGAGGGAGGTGGGAGGGGGGTTCAGGATGGGGGACACGTGTACACCCATGGCTGACTCATATCAATGTATGGCAACTTAAAAGCTTTTGCACAACAAAGGAAACTATAAGCAAGGTGAAAAGACACCCCTCAGATTGGGAGAAAATAGCAAACAAAGCAACAGACAAAGGATTAATCTCAAAAATATACAAGCAACTCATGCAGCTCAATTCCAGAAAAATAAATGACCCAATCAAAAAATGGGCCAAAGAACTAAACAGACATTTCTCCAAAGAAGACATACAGATGGCTAACAAACACATGAAAAGATGCTCAACATCACTCATTATCAGAGAAATGCAAATCAAAACCGCAGCGAGGTACCATTACACGCCGGTCAGGATGGCTGCTATCCAAAAGTCTACAAGAAATAAATGCTGGAGAGGGTGTGGAGAAAAGGGAATCCTCTTACACTGTTGGTGGGAATGCAAACTAGTACAGCCGCTATGGAGAACAGTGTGCAGATTTCTTAAAAAACTGGAAATAGAACTGCCATATGACCCAGCAATCCCACTTCTGGGCATACACACCGAGGAAACCAGATCTGAAAGAGACACGTGCACCCCAATGTTCATCGCGGCACTGTTTATAATAGCCAGGACATGGAAGCAACCTAGATGTCCATCAGCAGATGAATGAATAAGGAAGCTGTGGTACATATACACCATGGAATATTACTCAGCCATTAAAAAGAATTCATTTGAATCAGTTCTAACGAGATGGATGAAACTGGAGCCCATTATACAGAGTGAAGTAAGCCAGAAAGATAAAGACCATTACAGTATACTAACACATAAATATGGACTTTAGAAAGATGGTAACGATAACCCTATATGCAAGACAGAAAAAGAGACACAGATGTACAGAACAGACTTTTGGACTCTGTGGGAGAAGGCGAGGGTGGGATGTTTCGAGAGAACAGCATCGAAACATGTATATTATCGAGGGTGAAACAGATCACCAGCCCAGGTTGGATGCATGAGACAAGTGCTCAGGGCTGGGGCACTGGGAAGACCCAGAGGGATGGGATGGAGAGGGAGATGGGAGGGGGGATCAGGATGGGGAACATATGTAACTCCATGGCTGATTCATGTCAATGTATGGCAAAAACCACTACAATATTGTAAAGTAATTAGCCTCCAACTAATAAAAATAAATGGAAAAAAGAAAAAAAAAAACTACTACAATATTGTAAAGGAATTAGCCTCCAATTAAAATAAATAAATTAATTAAAAATAAATAAATTTTTTAAAAAGAACATAAAAATCTAAAAAGTATAGAGAAATATTTTGCCACATCTCATTTATTGATGGACAAAACAGAAAATTAAATGAATTTTAATCTGGTTTAAATTAATTTTTGTTTAATTTCATTTTATGGTACTTGCACTCCAAACTAAGACACTTAGTTTAGTTTTCTTCATGGTACAGTAACAGAAATAATTTTCAAGTGATGTTGAAGTGTATTTAAATCTGATCCAAAAGACTCACAGCATTTAAATTATGTTATTTGATTCTTAAGTAAACATGTAACATTTGGTTATTTGGCAGAACTAACAGTCCCCAAAGTTTAGTGGTTTAACACTGTGAAAGTTTGTTATGCACTGCCTACATTTCAATGTGCATCGAGCTGGGAGGAGCTCATGCATCTCTGCACCGTCTTTCAGGGACCTAGACATCTGTCCAGGGCCCCACCATCTCCGAGGGCCTCAAACCATTCACCAAACCCTGATTGAGGACAGGAACAAAGCTGTGTGCAGATGGCTTTTGATAAGTCTAGAAGTGACGTATCTATTTTGTCCACCTTCCATTGGCCAGGACTTCATTCACATGGCCACACCCAACTGCAAGGAAGGCTGGGAAATGCAATGAGGCTGTGTTCCACAGAGGTAAAGGGACGCAGTTTGGGGAAATGCTTCTGAAGATCTCTGTGGAGATTGGAAATGGCTCAACAAAGTAAAACCAGAGGAAGGAAAAAAAAAAAAAAAAAAACACTTGTCTGAAGGGAAAAGACACAAAGCAAGCAGTCTGTAGTTTCTGCTTTTGTTTTACCAGCGTGAAGGAAGATATGAATCAAGGCACTGAAAAGGGTGAAGGGGGGCTTCTCTGGTGGTCCAAGGACTAAGACTTGGTTTTTCAATGCATGGGGTGCGGCTGTGGGTTCAATCCCTAGTCAGGGAGCTAAGATCCCATATGCCTTGTGACAAAAACACAAAACAAAAATAATATTGTAACAAATTTAATAGAGACTTTGAAAATGGTCCACATAAAAAAAGAACCTTAAAAAAATACAAAGGGCTTAGGGAAGCATCAGATGACAGGATGGTTCTCCGGATTTGGGAAGATGTGGATTTGGCACCCACCACTGAGGGATGACATGATTCTTCGGCCTCTCTTAGATTTTGATAGTGGCAGTTATTCCAGCACCCACTGAGGTTAATGATGATCTGTTATTTTCTACCTTTTTCTAAATTTCAATTTATTGATATAATCTCATGATAAGGATGGATGCCCATAATTCAGAAAGTCCCAGTAATATGTGTTCTACCTGTATGTATGTGTGTGTTTGTGTGTGTGTGTGTGTGTGTGTGGTATAATGGATAGCTGTTTTTCTTTTTAATTTTAAAAATATATTTTATTTAACCCAGTGTACCCGAAACATTATCATTTCAACATATAATCAGTATAAAAATTACCAATGAGCTATTTTGTTCTTTTGTTAATGTAAAATAATTTGTTTAAGTCAGTAATGGTAACAATTATACTGAATGACTTTTCAATATCCATTGAGATGGTTCATTTCTTCCTCATATTTGACCTCATATCAAAGTGATGTTTCATTTCATATTTGCCTAACTTAAATCCATTCTTTTTTTTTCCTAGGTGAAATTGTCTCAACTATGGCAAAGGATGACCGTTGAAAGGGAAACAGACAGTGAGTTGAAATATAATGGTAAGACCAATATTTAATGGAAACTAGTTGCCTGGAAGAATATGTAAAAGGTTGAATGTACCTTCCTCTCCCTGCCCCCCAAACTACACTATCAAGCCTTATAAATGCTAATCATTGCCAACTGGTGACTGTTTTGTTGGAAATGTATCTAGATTCTTCAGCATGTATATAGCACTTGCCAACTACCACACAGGAGGTCTGGAGATTGATCCTGTGGGATCATGGAATGTGGATGGAGTTCTGTAGATGTTTTCAGCATGATATCACTGAAGCATCTTCATAACAAGGCTAACAAGCTAGACAGCATGAATGCTTTTCATCACTGTTTAAGCCTCCTTCCTCTGATTATATGCTATTCCTCCCAACGATGGCAAAGATAGGAAGTGTGAAAAGATTTAGGGAAAACAGATTTTTCAAGTAAGAACTAAAAAGGCACTAAATGATCCTCCTGGTAGACAGCACTGCTTCATGAAACTTTAAAAATCTCAGATATGTTTGGGTTTATAAAGCACTGGAAGAGACGATTGCCTAATTAGTGTTTAGAGAGAGGTGTGGGGATGTGAAAGCCTTCAACAAAATATCTGAAACCTCTGTGTGACTTACTTCTTTGGAGGAAAGCATTCACCTCCTCCCTGTAGGACTTAGAAAATGACTCAACCCTTCTGTGCCTCAGTTTCCTCTTTTGAAAAAGGAAGATAGGACTTCTCTGGTGGTTCAGTGGATAAGAATCCAACTGCCAATGTGGGGACACAGGTCTGGGAAGGTCCCACATGCCGTGGGGCAACTAAGCCTGTGCACCCCAACTACTGAGCCCAAGCTCTAGAGCCTGTTGTCTGCAACAAGAGAAACCACTGCAATGAGAAGCCCATACAGTGCAACTAGAGAAAGCCCCTGGCAGCAATGAAGACCCAACACAGTAAAAAAATAAATGAATATAATTTTTGAAAAATGAAGAAAATGTTAGTACTTATCACAGGGTTGTAATAGATACATGATCTTAGACGAGCTTTTGGGAGGGAGAAGCTCTAACTTCTCTTCTAATGAGGACATTCTTGAGGTCAGGCTGTGATTTTCCCTCTCTCTCTCTCCTTTTTTTTTTTTGCCCAGTGCCTGGCACTCTTTGTTCACTTTTGGTGATGAATGAATGAATGAATAAATGTCCTCAAAAATATTTTCTGGCTTTCCATGATGCTATTTCCTTGAGTGCCATATTATGATATAGAAAAAGTTCAACAAAAATCTCAACATGTAGTCTTTCAAACTATATTGTGGTTTCTACAAGTTTCATCCATTTATGTTTCAGATCCTGACCTGTGGAGGAGAATGCCTTAGTTTTTATTTTATTTTGGACTTATTTTTCCTTTTGACCAGATGATGAATTAATGCTACATGGGTAAAAAATGTTGGAAATGCAACTTGGGCACTCAGTTCAATTCAGTTACTCAGTCATGTCTGACTCTTTGTGACCCTATGGACTGCAGCACTCCAAGCTTCCCTGTCCATCACCACCTCCTGGAGCTTACTCAAACTCGTGTCCATTGAGTCAGTGATGCCATCAAACCACCTCATCCTCTGCCGTCCCCTTCTCCTCCTGCCTTCAATCCTTCCCAGCATCGTGGTCTTTTCCAATGAATCGGTTCTTCATATCAGGTGGCCAAAGTATTGAAGTTTCATCTTGTGCATCAGTCCTCCCAGTGAATATCCAGGACTGATCTCCTTTAGGATGGACTGGTTGGATCTCCTTACAGTCCAAGGGACTCTCAAGAGTCTTCTCCAACACCACAGTTCAAAAGCATCAATGCTTCATTAGACAAGCTTTTACTGTCTTGTATGTTGGGTTTTGATCTTTACCTCCTCATGAAGAGCATTTTCATGGAAAAAACCAGCTCCAGAATTCACTGGGGCCTCTTCCACAAGAGAAAATGCGGAGATAGAAACCTTGAAAATTTATTTAGAAAAGAACAGAAGCTGTTCACAGCAAGCTGGTCGAGGAGAATATGAAGTATGTGGAGCTCCATGTGAGCCTTGTTTGTCTAAATGTGCAAGGAAGGGTCAGGACATGTGTGACATGACAAGCAGAGGCCAGTGCTTACAGCTACTGGAGAAAAATATAATTGAGTTTCCCCCAAATGACAGCCAGACATTTCCTAGGCCTAACAGTGCTGAGAGTTGGAGTGAAAATTGAAGCTTAGGGGTGGGGAAGTTGATCCAGATCTGTCTTTTATCATGGTTGTATCTCAAAACTGAATGATACTTGTTAAACAACAGAGTTCACAAAACGATCTGTCTTAAGCACTAGGATGAGGCAGCTAGTATCATTTTCCTGTTTTATAGGCTGGGAAACTGTGGCCAAGAGAGGTCAAGTAGTAAGAGAGCTTGTAAATGCATGAGCCAGAACCGAGATGGAGATGTTGGAGCCTACAGTCACTGTTCTTCCCACTGCTTCAAGCTGCCTTGTCCTTCATCCCCTTCATCTCCTTCATGCAAAGAGGCCTGTGGCTGAGACTTATTTACCCCACAAAGTCTGCCTTCAATAGATACCTACTAGTGCGATGGAGAAGACTCTTGAGAGTCTCTTGGACTGCAAGGAGATCCAACCAGTCCATCCTAAAGGAGATCAGTTCTGGGTGTTCATTGGAAGGACTGATGCTGGAGCTGAAACTCCAATACTTTGGCCACCTCATATGAAGGGTTGACTCATTGGAAAAGACCATGATGCTTGGAGGGATTGGGGGCAGGAGGAGAAGGGGACGATAGAGGATGAGATGGCTGGATGGCATCACTGACTTGATGGACATGGGTTTGAGTAAACTCTGGGAGTTGGTGATGGACAGAGAGGCCTGGCATGCTGTGATTCATGGGGTCACAAAGAGTCGGACAGGGCTGAGTGACTGAACTGAACGCAATATTTATTTATTTATTATTTTTTTATTGGGGTAGATTTGCTTTACAATGTCGTGTTAGTTTCTGTTGTACCAAGAAGTGAATCAGCTGTATGTATACATATATCCCCTCTCCCTTGGACTTCCCACCCTCCCCCTCATCCCATTCCTCTGGGTCACCCCAGAGGACTGAGCTGAGCTCCCTGCACTATGCAGTAAATTCCCACTAGCTATCTGTTTTATACATGGCTGTGCACACACATTAATCCTAATCTCCCAATTCATCCCATCCCTCACCCCGGGTCTACACATCTGTTCTCTATGTCTGCATCTCTGTTCCTGCCTTGCAAATAGATTCATCTGCACCATTTTTCTAGATTCCATATATATTCGTTCAGACCAGTCAATCCTTAAGGAAATCAGTCCTGAATATTCATTGGAAGGACTGATGCTGAAGCTGAAACCCCAATAGTTTGGCCACCTGATGCGAAGAACCGACTCATTGAAAAAGACCCTGATGCTGGGAAAGATGGAAGGCAGGAGGAGAAGGGGATGACAGAGGATGAGATGGTTGGATGGCATCACTGACTCAGTGGACATGAGTTTGAGTAAACTCCGGGAGTTGGTGATGGATAGGGAAGCCTGGTGTGCTGCAGTTCATAGGGTTGCAAAGAGTCGGACACAACTGAGCAATTGAACTGAACTGAACTGAACTGATATATATGCGTTAATATATGATACTTGCTTTGCTCTTTCTGACTCCCTTTATTCTGTATGATGGACTCTAAGATCATCCAGGATGCTACAAATGACCCAATTTCCTTCCTCTTTATGGCTGAGTGATATTTCATTGTATATATATATACTGCACAACCGTGTTTGCATAGCAATCAGAGGATGTGAGGCATGTGAAAGTGTGGAGGGTCTTGGGGCTTCTCTGGTCTAGGCCAGCCTCCTCATGCTGCAGAGGAGAACAAAGGGCTTAGAAGCTATGACTGCAGCTTGGACTCAGCTTAGCGCTTTTTCTTCTAAGCCCCACTATTCGGTCCAGGAAGGCCTTCTCTTCTCCACCCTGGGCCCTCTCCAAGGGAGAGTGGATGATCTGTCAAGTGTTGCCGAGAAAAACATTGCCTTGAAAGCTCTTTTCCTTAAGTAAATACTCTGCTTCTATTTCTTTTGCTGGGTAAATGAATTGAGAAATAAAATGCTTTTGCTGAGTTTCACCAGTGTGGGCAAATATAAAACGAGCCTCTCTGGTATCTTAGCCAACATCCTCAATAAAGTATTGTAAACAATTTTGGGATGCTTATTTTATGAATTAGTTTATCACATTTCTTGGAACTGAGGGCCAAAATCAATATTTCCTTACTGGGTGTCATTCTTAATTGTTATCCCTGAAAGAAGGTAAGGCAGGAAAAGTGCCTAAACCACGCCAAAAGTAAGGATTCAATCAATGTATGCTTATTATTATTATTAGCATTAACTCATCATTATTATCTTCAACTCATGGTATCATTACATCAAGACATTTATAAACCTTTAGAATGCTCTAATATAGCAGTTTAACTATTCTGTTCATTCTTGTCTTTGCTGCACCAGAATAATGGAACATAACTATTTTTCATCACTTCCTGGAAAATTTTTAAATTTAAGCCATTTCTGTCCTTAGAATTTAGCTCGGTTGTGAGTTTCATGAGCAATCAAGGCCAACTCTCTAAGAACGAGTAGAATTGAGTTTTGGGGACAGTACAGTGAAGCTTGGAGAAGCAGGGAGCAGAGAGATTCTTCCTAAATAGAAAGAGCTTCCACTAGGCAGGCAAGGAGTGAGATGGCCAATATCAGTCTGATGGAGTGGGGTGGAGTCTGGTGAGATGGCCAACCTGAATCTGGTGGAGATTTGAGACCTAGGGAGTCCAGGCAGAAGAGAAGCCGTGCTGAGCAAGGCACAGAAACCACAGGAGGCTATGGGAATTCTGTGGACAGCAATGATGCTCGAGGCAGACTTGAAATATTGCGGAGGAGTAGCACCGCCCCTTTTTCTAGGCACCAGATACCATCCCTAATTCTACCCTGAATCCCTTCCTTTGAAGCAAAGATGTTTTTTAATTTTGAAGCAAAGATGTTTTTAATTTTGATGATGTCCAGTTTATCTTGTTACATATATCTTTGATTTAAGTGCACAGTGTACCTTTAACTTGTGAGTAAATTGAAGCTCAGAGATTTGCTGAGCTTGCTGATTATTATATGAGGCTGAAGGACAAAGTTAGAACTTGAACTTGCATCTTCTTACAGTATAACCATTATTCTTTCTTTTATACGACAGTTGCCTCCTATCTCCTATTTCAGGGAGCTTTGGCTTCGCTAGTGGCTCAGGTGGTAAAGAATCTGCCTGCAATGTGGGAGAACCAGGTTTGATCCCGAGATTAGGAAGATCCCCTGGAGAAGGGAATGGCTACCCACTCCAGGATTCTTGCCTGGAGAATTCCTTGGACAGAGGAGCCTGACGGGCTACAGTCTCCACAGGGTCCCAAAAAGAGTTGGCCATGACCACTGAGCGACTTTCAGTAAGGATATCAACTGGATTTTTTCCACTGTTATGAATTGCTGTTTTCTTTATTTTAAAAGTAGAAGAAAGCAATATGTTTTAGTTTAACAGTTATTTCTGCTATGGTTAGTCTCATATGTTAATGAACAGGTACTTTGTGACCTCACGACTAATAAAGTATTAGTCAGCTAAATGTTGAGTTGGATTTCTCTGCTTTTTTTCCTTGGGAGATCTAGAAACTAATGTGTTTTAGAAAGAAAAGTTTTGCTGCCAAAATAAGTTAGACATTTACTCATTTGTTCCTTTTTTTTTTTTTTTTTGGTCTTCAAAGAATCATTCGTTTAAACCTTCTCACCCAGAGGGTTGTCTTCACTAGTCACTGGACATCCTACAAGGGCACATGACATTTCTCCAGCTTGGATTTCAGTTTCTTAAGCAGCAAAGCCAGGATGTTAGACTGATCTCTCTACTTCTGTCTTGTGATGCTAACATGTTTCTTTCTAGCAATAACAATAAAAATCAAACGAGAGTTTATAAGCCTTGTGAAGTAAACATCACTCCCCTTCCTTTAAGTGTTTTCAAAATAACTCTGCCCCAATTTCTAAGTCACCTGAAGACAAAGCTTGAACTAAGACTGTTCAGATTTCATCTAGTTCCCATCTCTGCCAGAAGGAGAAAAATCCATATATCTCCCTTACCCTGTGGCCTAGTGGGGCTGTAATGACCAGGGCTATTTTTGTGAAAGAACAAGGTAGAACACTGTTAAAAAAAAAAGGTCAATTGCTATTAATAGACAGTACCCGCTAGAATATATCATTAGAATTTATAACATTTGTCCCAAAATTTGTATTTATGTGACCTCACTAGAAAGATGCATTTTTAGCAGATATTTTTCTTCTAACAGTGAATGGCCATCTCTCTTATATGCTACACTTCATCTGAGGCTGGTCCACTGTATAATACTCACAAGGAGGGGTGATGCCTGGAGGCTCCTGGAGACAGAAGCTGATGAGGAAGGACACTGGTAAGCAGCAAGAGTTCTTTTCCTTTTCCGTTTGTAATGCAGGTTATGTGACAAATTATCCAGTTTTCCCTCAGACTTAACAAAGAACCCAGAATGTGGATTATGGTGACAAGGTTAATGGTGTTGTCTCTCATAAGGAACACTTTTCTCTTTAGGAAGGATGCAGTGGGGCTTCCCTGATGGTCCAGTGGTTAAGACCCTGAGCTTCCAATGTAGGAGGCATGGGTTTGACCCCTGGTTGGGAAACTAAGAACCCACATGCCTCACTGTGAGGCCAAAAAAAAAAAAAGATTAAAATGTTTTTTCCGAAAGAGCAAGAGAGAAGGATGCCGCGCTATTTAGTGTTAAGAGGATGTGCCCTGGAGCCAGATGCCCTGGGTTCACATCCTGCCTCTGCCACTTCCTCCATGTGTGACCCCAAGTATGTCACTCGGTCTCTCCAAACTCTATTTCTCCCATTTCTAAAACAGGGATGATAATCATAGAAACCCCCCTGACACATTGGATTATTGTGAGAATAAAAGTGGGTGAGTGAAATGGGCATAGCAAAGTGCCTCACAGTAATTATTCAAGTAATAGAAGCTCATCTGATTGGCTTCTAGAATGTAATAATAGGCAGTTCATCAAGAAAATAGTTTAATATAGGTTGTATCCTTGTTAGTAACCACCCACTAGTTCAGTTCAGTTCAGTTCAGTCGCCCATTCATGTCCGACTCTTTGCGACCCCATGAATCGCAGCACGCCAGGCCTCCCTGTCCATCACCAACTCCTGGAGTTTATTCAAACTCATGTCCATCAAGTCGGTGATGCCATCCAGCCATCTCAACCTCCCATAGCCATTCATTAAAATAACAAAAAATAAGATTTTAAAACTAACAATAAAACTTTGATAACATCATTTTAATTACCCAAACCCAACATTAATGAAGAAATATGGAGACATTTATTCTAAAAACTTAAAAAAAAAATGTGCTATGCTGATGAAAGCCCAGTGTCATGGTTCACTCCTGTGTGGACTCCCATGGTCCACTCCATGCTCACAGAGAGAATCCCAGGCTCCTGGCTGCTCTCTTAAGAGATTTGGGGCCCCTAAGAGGAGGAATCACCTGCATTTCCAAATGCTCTCCAGGGTCTTCCACTGGAACAAAATACTTTCGATTCTACTTAGAAAGTTGAGCAACTATGGAGGATTTCTTCCTGCTATGGTCTAAATACTTGTGCCTTCCCCAAGTTCACACGTTCAATCCTCCCAAAGTTGATGATATTAGGAGCTGGGGCCTTTTGGGTTCGATTAGGTCATGAGAATAGGGTGGAGCCCTCATGAAGGGAATGGTTATTCTTACAAGAGACCTCAAAGAGATCCGCACTCCTTCCACCGTGTAAGGACATTGAGAAATTACTGCCCTTACCAGGAAGAGGGTCTCAGTAGAACTCAACCATGCTGGCAGCTTGGTCTTGAACTTGCCCACCTTCAGAACTGTGAGACACACGTTTCTGTGGTTTATAAGCCACCCATTCTATGGTATTTTGTTACATAGCCTGAACAGACTTAGACACTTCCTTTTTTGTCCATGTTAAAATCTTGGAAGGACATGTCTTTTAATGAGTACATACTCTATCTAAAGGCTCACACTTAAGTTTCAGCAGGTGACTTCCTAATTTCAGTTTTAACGGCCCCTCCTTCCCCATTTCCTGCTTTAATTACAAGTTTCCAGTGGCACTACCATTTAGCCCTGCAATTCCGTCAGTAAATACGTGAACTCTTCTCTGTTTCAGGCTGCTAAGTAAAAATGAAGTTATAAGCCTTTTGCGGGGACACGAAAAAGGAGGGTTAATATTATCATTAATTAATTATCATTAATTATTACATGAGCCTGAATGGCTACCTCCACAAGGATGTTCTGCATATAGATGATCTCACATTTCTATTAAAACGTGCCCCAAACTACATTCAGAATCCCACGCTCCTCACCTCACCACGCTCCAGCCACTGCTCACATGCCCTTGAACATGGTCCCCTCATCTCCTATGCCTTGTCCTTTGAACTAGGGGCTGGGACACCTACCTTAATAACATAACTCGATGGTGGCATATTCTTTCTGATCCCTTACTTTTGCTGCCTGGGAGTACGTCTCAAATGAACTCTCTGCAATGCATACAAATCTGTCTTAGGCTCCACTTTGTGGAAAACTCGTTAATACATATAAATATATACCTATTGTGTGTGTGTGTGTATATATATACACATATACCTTCGATTAATACGTGTTGTGTATGCTGGGCTCAGTCACATCTGACTCTTTGTAACCACCTGGACTGTAGCCCACCAGGCTCCTCTGTCCATGGAATTTTCCAGGCAAGAATAGTGGAGTAGCTTGCCACTTTCTCCTCCAGGGAATCTTCCCGACCCAGGGATCGAACCCATGTCTCCTGTATCTTCTGCACTGGCAGACAGATTCTTTACCATTGAGCCATGTGGGAAACCCTATATAAAATCTCAGGCTAGGGAAATAAAAAGAAATAGGATCCTCTATGACCCACCTCCCAGAGTAATGGAAACAAAAGCAAAAATAAACAAATGGGACCTAATTAAACTTAAAGGCTTTTGCACAATGAAGGAAACTATAAGCAAGGTGAAAAGACAGCCTTCAGAATGGGAGAAAATAATAGCAGATGAAGCAACTGACAAAGAATTAATCTCAAAAATATATAAGCAGCTCATGCAGCTCAATTCCAGAAAAATAAATGACCCAATCAAAAAATGGACCAAGGAACTAAACAGACATTTCTCTAAAGAAGACATACAGATGGCTAACAAACACATGAAAAGATGTTCAACACTGCTCATTATCAGGGAAATGCAAATCAAAACCACAATGAGGTACCATCTCATGCCAGTCAGAATGGCTGCTATCCAAAAGTCTACAAACAATAAATGCTGGAGAGGGTGTGGAGAAAAGGGAACCCTCTTACACTGTTGGTGGGAATGCAAACTAGTACAGCCACTATGGAGAACAGTGTGGAGATTCCTTAAAAAACTCTAAATAGAATGGCCGTATGACCCAGCAATCCCACTGCTGGGCATATATACCAAGGAACCCAGAATTAAAGACATGTGTACCCCAATGTTCATTGCAGCACTGTTTACAATAGCCAGGACATGGAAGCAACCTATATATCCATTGGCAGACGAATGGATAAGAAAGCTGTAGTACATATATGCATTGGAATATTACTCAGCTATTAAAAAGAATGCATTTGAATCAGTTCTAATGAGGTGGATGAAACTGGAGCCTATTATACAGAGTGAAGTAAGTCAGAAAGAAAAACACCAATACAGTATAATAATGCATATATATGAAATTTAGAAAGATGATAAGGATGACTCTATATGCGAGACAGCAAAAGAAACACAGAAAAAAAGCAGACTCTTTGACTCTGTGGGAAAAGGTGAGGGTGGGATGATTTGAGAGAATAGCGTTGAAACATGTATATTATCATATGTGAAACAGATCGCCAGTCCAGGTTTGATGCATGAGACAGGGTGCTCAGGGCTGGTGCACTGGGATGACCCAGAGGGATGGGATGGGGAGGGAGGTGGGGGGGGGGTTCAGGATGGGGGACACAGGTACACCCATGGCTGATTCATGGCAATGTATGGCAAAACCCACTACAATACTGTAAAGTAATTAGCCCCCAATTAAAATAAATTAATTTACAAAAAGAGAGAAAAGAAATAGGGACCTCCGAGTATATTCCTCTTACCGTGCTTTATTTCGAAGGTCAATAGATCTCCCACATCTGCAGGGTTTTTTTTAAGTGCATAAACTTGCCAGCTAACTTCAAACTTACCAAGCAATAGTAAGGAGATAAATACTAGATAAACAAATCTGTGTCTGCAGATTTAGTTCAAGTGTCTATTATTTGCAAATACCATGTCTGGCTGTGGGCCCCAGCTATTTGGACGAGGACACGCCTTCCCTGGGAGCACACCTGCCATATTTAGAAGAACCGCCAGGTAGTGGTCCACAGTCCTCAACTCGCCTGAGGATTCTCAACTGCCTTCTTCATTCCCTTCAGTCCTCAGACCCCCAGCCTGCTATGCTAAGCGGCAAGCTGCTAGCTAAGCTTCAAAATCACTGTATTAGTCCCGAAGAGTTAATGCATTCCAAAGTACTTAATTTTCTCCTAGTGAGTCATCTGCTCATTGGTGGGAGATAGATGAGTAAGCAATCGTTCTCAATTCTACGGGATAATTCTAGCACAGGGGAGCAAATAATCCAGAGGACACATGCACTGCAAAGCTTATTTATTGTGAAACCAAGGAGGCAGACGGCATTTTATTGACTCGTAGAGGACAAATCACACTGTGACTGGGGTCATATATTTCCCCTGAACATGATAGGATTTCTTTTCTGGATTTCATGGTAAATACTTCAGGCAAAAGTCTTAAGTAGTAGATTGAAATGTTATTTGACTTGACACGTCACTTAGAGCTTCTATAAATTAGGAAAAATATTATCTCTTCAACTACAATTATAAACACCTTGAATCAAAAGGGTGCTTTCCTCTTAATTAAAATACAAATGAATAAATCAGTCAACATACATGTATTGAATATACCCTATAGAGAAGTGCTGTCCTAGGCAGAGTGGAGGATATAAATGAGTGTCAGACATGACACCTGACTTCACAGGTCTTAGACAGTGATCACTTTGTTCATATATTTAGCATTAGACATGTTTCATAAATAATTAAATTAATAGTGGTTTAAGAATTCCAATTGTGAGTTAAGAATCATATTAAGAAAAATAGCAACTTTCCAGAAATCATTATTTAATACTCTTTCAAGTCTAAGACTATTAGCCTTTTTTCAAAATTGAAGTTAAAGTATGTTGTCTTTACAGTGAATTTAATGTATGAAAAATTTCATTCAGATGAGATACTTTCTATTTAAAGTTTTGATATAATAATGCAGGGATCCCCAATCACGAATCAGTATTGGGCCCTGGCCTGTTGGGAACCAGTCCACACAGCAGGAGGTGAGTGGTGGGAGAAACCAAAAACTCCGCCTCCCCCACTGATCTATGGAAAAATTGTCTTCCATGAAACTGGTGTCTGGTGCCAAAGAGGTTGGGGACTGCTGCAGTAATGTATGAAACCAATGCCAACTTCTGAAGAATACCTCTTTTTGGATCACTGAAACATTTTACCCTGTATTGGGGTCTCGGTATCAGTGAGAGTGATGTCAGATTCTTGGTCTACACTTAAGATACCAAATACACATGCCATCTGGACATTGTCTTGAACTAAATCCTAAAACAAAATCAAGTGACGTGTTCTTGTCAAACTCAGGTCTAGGTGCCGCCGGGCTACTGGATGTGGGGCAGTCACTCCTCCAGACAGCCCTGGCCCTCCGGCAGACATCATTTTCTTTGTTTAAACTGAATTCGGCATCGTCCTTCCGGCTGCTGGACACCCACCAAGTGGAGAGAACTCTAAAAGCAGAAATGCAGAAAGAGGATAGAAGTTAAGGAACGTAAGCCAACAGTGTAGACCTAAGGTTTATTCAGTGTGTTTGTTCCCGAGAGGCAAAGTTTAGGTTTGGAAGGCTGGACAGTTTTACTTGATCAGTTTTCCATGGTGAGCATCAATTTTAGCCTTCTATTCAAGGGATGGATCCTCCCTGTAAGCTCAGACGGTAAAGAATCTTCCTGCAATGCAGGAGACCTGGGTTTGATCCCTGGGTTGGGAAGATCCTCTGGAGAAGGGGATGGAAGTCCACTCCAGTATTCTTGCTTGGAGAATCCCATGGACAGAGGAACCTGGAGGGCCACAGTCCATGGGGTCACAAAGAGCCGGACACGACTGAGCGATTAACACTACTATTCAAGGGACAGAAAAGGAAGCAATCCCTTAATCTTTTTAAAAATTTATTTTTAATTGGAGGATAATTGCTTTACCATATTGCATTGGTTTCTGCCATACATCAACATGAGTCGGCCATAGGTATACATATGTGCCCTCCCTCTTGAACCGCTTTCATACCTCCAACCCCAACCGTCCCCTCTAGGCTGTTACAGAGCACCGGTTTGAGTTCCCTGGGCCACACAGCAAATTCCCAGTGGCTATCTATTTTACACATGGTAATATACAAGTCTCCAAGCTACTCTCTCTATTTGTCCCACCCTCTCTTCTCCCCCTGCTGTGTCCACAAGTCTGCTCTCTATATCTGCATCTCCTTTGCTGCTCTGCAAACAGGTTCATCAGTACAAATCCTTTATTCTGATAGCAGCTTCTCAGTTTCACATATCCCAAGGCTATGAGCCTAGGGCTCACCCTTCACTTTATCTGGGTGAAGAGGATACCACAAATAAAGCTCTTTCAATACATTTCTGGCCCCCAGTTTCTGACACCTCATTTATAATTGCGGGGTGAGACTTCTATGACACGTGTTACTGATGTTCATAAGACAACATGGTGTTGATGGTGCAAACCACTCTTACAGTGGACCTAAGAGCAAAACTGTCCAAAAGGGTATTCTGTGGGTGCCAAATGTTCTGATAGGTTCTGTTACATCTTAGTTATGAACAAGGGGTGAATGGATGTGGGGGTGAGGGGAGGTCAGTTCATTGCAAATAAAGCAAAGAGACTGCTGAAGCTTAGGAGCTTGAATGAGAAAACCAACCTGTTCTGTCAACTTTGAGTGTTGGAGGAAGAGGAGGGGTGAGGAAGGAGAAGGTGGATCCAACTTAGATGATGAGTTTTTTTGTCATGCGTTTGAATGCAATGGGGCACAGAAAGAGCTTCTCAGCAAGTGGATTCTTAGGTCACTTGATAGAATGAGTTGCAGAAGTTGCATGGACTTTCTGAAATTGCATCCATCCACCATTTTGTGTGTAAGAAGAAGTGTGTACTTTTCTATATGGGGGATCCACAGATCTTGTGAGATTTTCTAAGACTCCATTCCCCTACCCCCAAAAGCACAGCAGAAGAAAACCAACCAGCCAAATAAAAACCTCACTGTGTTAGCAAAAAAATGTGCTTGCTTTTGGGAAAGAACTGAAGTGGGTCTTCTTGTGAGTGCTCAAAATGAAATGGTTCCCGTTGCCAGCATCTGGACACAGCTGACCAATCACAGATCCTGGAAAGTTTTGCAAAGTTTCCTTACGGTTTGGTTTGTATTGGGAGAGAATGAAGATTAAATTATTTTCTTTAGACTGAGGTAAAATAAGACTCTTTTTTTTTTTCTTTTTTTCTTTGCTGCCGTCCACTACCTGCTGACGTGAAAGGTCCGGGCGTTGAAAAGCAGAATCCTTCCAGAGGGGCGAGGCGCCTTCCCCCCTCTAGGAGATTCAAGCTACAGAGCCTCGGGGTGGCCTCAAATGAGACCTGTCTCCTCAAAGTGAGGAGCTTCCCGGCCCATGCACCAAATGTTATAGCCACGCTTTCCGGGAAACAGACTCACTCAGAAGGACAATGCAGATAGTGGAGTGCAGTTTATCACACCGGCGGGCCCAAGGCAGAGTCTCCTCTTAGCCAAGGGCCAAATAAGACTCTTACAAAAGTAAAACTGGAGATGCTAGCATTTGATTTGGGGTACTGTGGCAAGAAGATTCCTTTGAGGGAGCTGGTTTCCAAGTCCCATGATCTTCTTGCATTTGAAGACATAGTGTCTGGAGCATGCCCTGGTGACCGCCCCCTCAGCCCCACTGCAGCTTATAAAAGCCTGGTAATTGGAAGGTCATTGCCTGTATTTTTTGATCCCCTCCTTTCACAACTAAGTAAAATAAGTCCAACAATTAAATAATTTTAACTGATCTTTCTAAAATAAGAACTGTGAAATGAAATGCCGTTTGAGACGAGGATTCTCTCAGACTTGTACTTTTTACAAACTGAGGTCACATCTCTTTGAAAAAGTTTCCTAGTAGGGTCAAAATAGACATAGGATGTATTTTAAAACAAACAAACAAAAAAAGGTATAAAAATACTAGGATTCTTAGCAGGGAAGAAAGTGCTGGAACAAACCCTGCCTAAGGATCTGGTCAAAATGACTGATCTCCAGTTTTATGTGTCACATGGTTTGACATCCTTCTAATGTGAAAAGGCATTCCTATGTCTTCTGACTGGTGGGAAAATAGTTAGATGCTGAGTCAGTCCTGGGCAATATCGCAACATTTAACTTGGAAGATCAGAAACTAGTATTTGGTGCCTGCAAATCCTGGCCCGGATCTTCATTTTGCCAACAAAACTGTACTCAGCTGAAAACCTTTGTGAAGGGTGTTTTGATTTCCCTTTCATCATTGGATTTTGAGAGCTCTTTATCACTGTTGCTTGTACTCAAAATAGAAGTGCAAAAGAAATCAAGGCAAAGTGCTGAAATGTGCATATTTGTGAGCAATATAATATTTTCAGTGTCATTTATGCACTTACAGAATTTCTGTTGAAATGTCACCCAGGAGTTTTATTTATCCCTCCATATATTAGCCCTTAATATATCAAGAGTAAACCATAGCACAAAATGTTATGTGAATAGCCCTGAGACTGCAATCCTTAATTTCTAAGCTTTAGCCTCAGTTTAAATTAAATAGCACCATTTATCCAGAGATTTCAAAGGGACTTCCAAACACCTGGAATTAAATTGGACTTCCCCGTTTCCTCGGACAGTGGTCCTCAAAGTGTGGCAGCAGCAGCACCCGGAACTTATCAGAAATACAAGTTCTCAAGCCCTTTCCCAGATCTACTCATTAGGAGCTGTAGGGCTCGGGCCCCGGATTCTGTGTTCTAACAAGCCCCCTCCATCTCAGCTAATCCTGATGCTCACACCAGTGTGAGGGCCATTGGTCTAAGAGAACAGAACTACAGAAACACAGAGGAGTTAAATGATTGAGAGAGCCAATGGTCAGAGGTGGGGAAAGGTCATGGTCTTCACATTGAGGTTCACTGTTTCTACTGTTGGGTTAATTTCCTTCTATGTCATTGCTTCCAAGTGGACTAAGGGCTATGACTCGTGGCTCATGGCTCACTTTTGGACACACAGACATGCCTTTCTAGGGAAACAGGACTGACATCAAGACCATGTTTATTTTACCCAGAGAAAAGGGTTAAAAGTGATAATTCATTGAGGAGCTCCTAACACGAAGTGGTGAAAACACTACTATTAGGTCCTATAATGGGAAACACAAAATTGACTTAGAATTAAGGGAATGTTTCTCAGTCTGCAGAGATGAACTAAGATGAGCCTAAGTGAGGAGATCAGCCAGCTCATACCCAGTAATTAAAATGAAGGAGTTAGACTTTATCTCAAATTTGAAAGTCATGCTATTCAAAATTCTGAAAAGATTTACCTGTTTTGGCAGTGGGTCCAGAAGACTACAGTCATAATAATAAAATATTAAAATAATACATATTTGAATCTCCAACAGAGCCAGCCACCTGAAAGAAAAAGAGAATAAAATTGGTGCTTGGTATTGAAAGATGCATACCTATCTTCCAGTAAAGAATATGGGCTTCCCTGATGGCTCAAATGGTAAAGAATCTGCCTGCAATGCAGAAGACCCATATTTGATCCCTTGGTTGGGAAGATTCCCTGGAGAAGGGCATGGCAACCCACTTCAGTATTCTTGTCTGGAGAATCCCATGGACAGAGGAGCCTGATGGGCTCCATGGGTTCACAAAGAGTCAGACACGACTGAGTGACTAACACTGAAGAATATCTATAACTACACATATTTCAGAGAAAATGTGCTCTTTCTTGCAATATAAACCTTCACTATTAAGAGGACAGAGAAAAGAAAAACTTAACTCTTTTCTAATACTGTCTACTCCATAAGGGAGTTGGAATAATTACAGTGTTTTAAAATATGTATAAAATGCTTAGCCAGTGGAAGCATTTAATGAATGAGATTCCAGGTCTCTCCCCTAAGTTTTAGATTTGTCCTTTCCAATATGGTAGCTATTAGCTACATGAGGCTATTTAAATAAATTTAAATTTATCAAAATTAAAAATTTCAGCTCCTTAGTGGCATGAACCACATTTTAAGTGCTCAGTGGCCATAAGTAGTTACTGGCCACCATATTGAACAACACATATTTAGAACTTTTCTATGATCACAGAAAGTTCCATAGGACAGTCCTATAGGAATTACTGCCTGGATGTTCTGGAGGCACTTTAAATTTCCCATAACTGCCAATTTTTTTCTCTACTATAATCCTGCACTCAGGCTCCAAGCTTTTTGATCATACATCTCTGATAAGAAAATACTGTGCATACCCTACAATATATGAAGACTCATTTATTTATAAATTATAGGCACTTCCCTGGTGGTCCAGTGGCTAATACTCTGTGCTCCCCATGTAGGCGGCCCAGGTTCAAACCCTGGTCAGGGAACTAGATCCCACATGCTGCAACTAAGACCTACCACAGCCAAACAAATATTTTTTAAAAAACTGTATATACATACCATTGCACTAGTTTACTGTTGACTTTGTATACACACATATATATATAGAAATTTAAAAACTGAGAAAAGTGTAAATGAAATTCTGCCACTTTTCCTGGCATCCCAGTGGGTTGTTTTGAGCTCTCCTTAGGGGAGGCAGACCATTTCAGAGGGAATGGCCCCTGATAAGCATGATTAGTCCAGCATCAGAAAACTATATGTCATTGTAGAAACAACTCTCCATTACCATTCCTGAACTGTTGGGAACCAAGGTTTTTGTTTTATCTTCCTAATGTGTCCCCAGTCCTTCTCCTTATCCCCTTAACTCTAGTCCCACCACTGCTCCCCAGTGTAGGTCTTCATCATTTACTGATGTCATGGGTTCCTAAATCACTGGGCTTTCAGATTGGCTTCTCTGCTTCCAGTATCACTTCTCTCTATCTGTCCTTTGCACTACTACTGAAGCAAACTTTCTAAAACAGAAATCTATTGCCATCTCCTCATTTTACACACACGTGTAAACACACGTTTAGTCACTCAGTCATGTCCAACTATCTGCGAGGCCATGGACTGTAGCCTGCCAGGCTCCTCTGTCCATGGGGATTCTCCAGGCAAGAACACTAGAATGGGTAGCCATTCCCTTCTCCAGGAGATCTTCCCAACCCAGGGATCGAACCCAGGTTCTTTACCATCTGAGCCACCAGGGATGCCCCAGAATACTTGAGTGGATAGTCTATCCCTTCTCCAGGGGATCTTCCTGACCCAGGAATTGAACCGGGGTCTCCTGCATTGCAGGTAGATTCTTTACCAGCTGAGCTACCAGGGAAGCCCATTCCATTTGCCAATGCTTCTTATTGCCTTCTAAATGCCACAGGAAACACTGCCAGCCATTGAAGACCTGTCTCCTACCTATTTCTCCGCCTCCTCTCCCCCATAGCTGCTCCTTAAAACCCATGCTCTTGCGACACTGTAAACTTGAGGTCCCCTGAATGGCAATGCCATCTGTTGCAAGCCCTTCTCTTCCCTGAGGCTCAGTTTCCGCTGAAAGCATTCCCTGCCTGCTTGCTTCTGGGCTGAGGTGCCCTTCCTGCCCATTCCATGGCTCCCTGGGTACACTTTAGCCATTGCATCTACTGCGCAGAATTGTGATTGCTTATTAGCTATCTCTCTCCTGGGACTATATTGTTGGGCCCTAGCACAGGGCATAGAGCTCTGCTAGTACCTAATGTTGACTGACAAAACGAATGATGATAGAAGGAGATGCCTCCATAAAGCAGATTCAATTTCCTTATCTTTCCATCCTTTTCTATGCTTCTGTGGCACTTTTAACATCCCTCAACTAACACCATTATCCTACAATCCCACCCTATTCAGTTAATCTTCTTCATGTCTGTCTCCCCTTATAGACTACAACCTTCACAAAAACAGAAAGCAGGTCTTATTTATCCTCAATGTGTGTTGATTGCATGAGTGGATGAATGAATATGAACGATGTTATTTGTATCAGATAATTAGATTTATTTCCCATTGGTATTCTTGAAACTTCTTGCCTATATTTCTATTTCAAATGATATCTGGAGCGCTCCAGGTATTGTTAGAACCTACCTGGATACATCAGTTCTTCACAAATATTTGTGATGTAAATTTAATTCTACCTACGAGCCTGGTGTGCCACAGTCCATGGGGTTGCAAAGAGTCAGACATGACTTAAGAGACTGAACAACAACTTAGAAATGCTAAAGATAATTCATTCCAAAGGAGTGTCAATGTCTATGAAATAGAACAATTCAATCTTTACTGATTTGGATCAAATTAAGCAGCAATTCCAAGAAAAGGCAATTTTGCTAATTTGCAGGTTCAGAATTCCTCAGAACTAAGTTTTTGTCAGGCTTCTAACAAATTAGATTGTCCATTTCTGGCCATGATGTTTGTCCTTGGGACATGAGCTTTTCAAAACAGCCCATGATGGGCACACCATATCTGCTTCCCTTAAGATATATCCATAATGTATAACTCTGAAATGAAGAAGATAGCAAACATCAATCACAAACACTGTTTGGAAACTGTAGTGGTGTTTAATTGTTGCTGATTATTAATGTATGTAACTATCAATAATAAATACTGTGCATTATGATTTTTTTTAGAAAGAGATATATCCAAATGTTTATTCTTCAGATTCTCTGCAGAATGACTGGTTATCATCTTAACTTTGTGGGCATGCTAAATACTTCATTTCTGTGAGACAAAAAGCCATTAGACAGTTATGAACAAATTTGACTTAAGTTTTTAAAAAATCATTCTGGCTGCTACTTTGAGAATAAAATATAAGGTGATGAAAGGAGACTGATTTGGAAACAATTATAATCTTCCAGGCAATGGAAAACTTGGACCTGAATGGGCGAGGATGATGGAAATAGTCATGAGTTATGGTTAGTATCTAGATATACTTTGCAGGATAGGCTGATGGTTTGCATGACACATGTGAAAGACTTAATAAAGGAGTCAAGGGTGATTCCAAGTTTTTGGCCTGAAGAAATACAAGGGTACAGCAATGGGGAAAGCTGAAGGAGGAGCAGGTTGAGGAGTTATCATTCAGAGCTCACTTTTGGACCTATTCAGTGGTGCCTTGGAGACATCCAGTAGATGTTGAGTGACAACTAGGGATGAGCTTGGTGTTTGGGGAGATTCAGTCAGGGATGGAGGTGCAAGAGATATAAATAAAGTCATCACTATTTGGACAATTATTTAAAGCCAAGAGAGAGGTTGAAGTCATGTAGGGGATAAGTTAAACAGAAAAAAATAAGAAGTCTGAGGAGACAGCTCTGGGGCAGTCCAAAATTTAGAGGTTAGAAAGGTGAGGATGACCAGCAAAGGAATCTAAGAAGAAGCCAGAGGAGTAGGATAATGAAAAGAATGATTATCTTCAAAGTCCAGTGAAGAAAGCGTTTCACGGAGGCCTGAGCTCCTTCAGATCTAATGGGAAAGAAAGGTTGACAATGAGTGCTTGCATGCATGCTCAGTTGTTCAGTCATGTCAAACTCTTTGTGACTCCATGCACTTTAGCCTGCAAGGTTCCTCTGTCCATGGAATTTTCCAGGCAAGAATACTGGAGTGGAGCTGCCACTTTCTCCCCTGGGGGATCTCCCGGACCTAGGGATCGAACCCGTGTCTCCAGCAGATCCTGCATTGGCAAGTGGAATCTTTACCACTGAGCCACCTAGGAAGCCTGTGGCGATGAGTACCCACGTGTGAAAAGAAACATTCAAGTTCCTGCTCACATAAAACAGCCAATTCTTCTCAGTCCTCAGCTCCCTTTCTAGAAGTGACTTAGATAACGATCACTGCTCTGACATTTTGCATTCAGTAGAATACGCAGTGACTCCTCGATCTTTAGCAGCTACCCAGCAGCGCTAGAAAAAATGCTCGTTAATTCTGCATTTGTGAATTACAAAAGTTTTATAGGTTCTCCTTTATCCAAACAAATCCTATTTTCCTAGAAGTCTGTTTTTAGCCCCTTTCTAAGTTTAGCTCGCTGTGACCGAAGCCCTTCTCTGAACTCAGCCCCGCGGGGAAAGATGCCTGGTACCCCTCCTCTCCAGTCCCTGGAGGAGAGGCACTGTGTAAGGACTGCGGACTACTGACGGGGCGGGGGGCCTCTTCTTTCAGGGAAGAAGGCCCTCAGCTCCCTGCAGAAGGTGAGGTGATGAGAGATGGAGCCAGAGGAGCAGGAGGAACTGAGCAACAGGCCCACCTAGGGACGTAATGTGTGAGGTGCCCGTGCTGGGTACTTTGACCCTGAAAGCACAGCAGATCCTGTGAATAAACTGTCCTGAGAAGTGATACTTCTATGTGAAAATGACGGCTCTTTAAACATTACCACACATAAGAGGCCCTCCACGAATACTTCCTCTATCATGCAAATATGTAAACAAGAAATAGTTCATAAGCTATTTAGGAGCACAAATTGGACTATTTTAGAAACACTATGTATATTTTGATTAGAAATAGAACTAATGTTTATTAGCTCATTAAGACAGTTTTCCACTGGAACCTGTAAGCATTTCCGGAACTAATTTTAGTCTCTGTGATGTTTTTAAAAATCATAAAACTGAATTTCCTTAGGGTAAAACTATAATTTAGGTTTTTGACCAACTGATACTGTGTGCGTTACTGAGGTTTTAAATTTGTTCTTCTTTTGTTATTGAGGGGTAAGCTAGTTCGGTTATTAAATTAGTATTAGGTATTGAAATAGTATAAATATTAATATCACATTTGCTATCATTTCTAAACATTCTGATATTCTAAAGAAAAAAATGAGTTAATGAAACAGGTAATAAAGTAATATGTGCTAAAACTCTTATTTTCTCCAAATATTTGGATATTCTAGCAAAATTACTACCTCAGTTATTCACTAAATGAAGTTAATTCTTTGGAAATGGCAAAAAGCAATTTGTGTTTACAAGCCTTTACCCTGTTACTGAATTTTGTTTTGATGTCTAAAATATTAGGGACTAACATACACATACCTGTGACATTAAAGGCTTTTACTCCAAAGAAAGAGAGCTTCATAAATCCATATTTTTACAAAAGCTCTTCAGAAGCAAGTTGGGTTATGCTCATGCTAGGAATGTTTTCTTAATACTTCTAATGTCAAAACAGTGAAAGTAATGAGGCATATTATTTATAACAGATTTGTTTTTTACACTTGCAAAGAACAACATTACACATCTACAAATAAGGCTCATTAAAATATAAACATGTTGAAAATTCCTTAAATACTGAGTACTTGCGTGTCTTCCCCATTTGTAAATAAATGCTCAAGGGGAGCGACACAAACACTGAACACACACAAACCCCTACGAAACCCAGACTCGACGAGAACGTTGCTCTAATGCACGTGGAGAGATGGGAAAGGTAACAGTGTGAGATAAAGGTGGAGACAAAAGGGCTATGGAGATCTGGAGGCTGGAGTGAGCACTGTGGCCTGGAGTGATCAACTCCATACGGAGGTGATGCTTAAGCTAGTCCTGGAGAGAAGGACGGGCTTTGATAAGTAGACATGTTGAGTGGGGCATTTCAGACCCAGGAGAGAACAAGAATCAGAGGAGGGATGGGCACAGTCATCAGGGGACAACTGGTAGACTGTCTAGGGTGGGCGTTCCTAGACGTTCAGAAAGATGTATCTGTGTCAGATTCTGAAGAGTCTGGAGTTCTAGGCTGATGGGTTTGGCCAGTAGGCAGTGATGCCCAGTTTTAACAAGAAAGTAACAACTTAGAGATGATTATTTAAGGAAAATTCATCTGTATGTGGTGAGTAAGACAGACTGAAAGAAGAGACAATGGGGGAGGAGGAGAAGAAAACCGTGACATCTCCTGGGGCAAGATGACCTAGGTTAAGAGGTGGGAATGGACACAGCAGATTGAAAAGAGGGAGGGGTGAAGGGTGACTCTAGGAGCCGAGAGTCTAGAAAATCAGTGATACACAGAAGAGAAACAAGGAGTACAGAAGGAACGCTAGGATTAGCAGTAAGTCATGTTTTCATTTTAGATGTCTTGATTTTGAGACTGAATCCCTCTCTTCCTTTTTAAAATAAAATCTCTCTTTTTGTCCTACTAGAAGTCATTGTGGGCAGTACCAGCATGGGCTGGAAAGCTGCCACTGTTGCCAGGAGCAGGGGCTCTGAAGTATATTCCAAGTAGCTACCAGCTGCAGCTTATGAAAATAGAATGATCTTGCCCTGGAATTCAGAGAAGGCAGCATACAGACATACTTTCACAGGCATCCTTCATTGAAGCAGGGCTGGTCAAGTTAAAGGGGAAGTACTTTTCCCACATCCTCATTCCCTTTAAGAAATCTTACAGGAAAATGAAAACCATTTGGTGACAGGAGGCAAAATAATCTAGACCAGGGTTTCTCACACTTCAGCATGCATCAGAATTACATGGAAGGCTTGTTCAAACCCACGTTGCTGGACCCCCCCCTCCCCACCCCCGTGTTTCTGACTTAGTAGATCTGGGGAATGGGCCACCCAATTTGCACTTTTTACAAGTTTCCACGTAATGTTGCTACTAGTGGTATGCGGATCATACTTTAGAATCATTGATCAGAGGAACATGATCAAGCAAAAGGGGAAAATATGTTAAAAGCTGTAGTTTACCCTGGGGGATGCGATGGGGAGGGAGGTAGGAGAGGGGTTCTGGATGGGGAACACGTGCGCCCGTGGTTGATTCGTGTCGATGTATGGCAAAAATCACTACAATATTGTAAAGTAATTAGCCTCCAATTAAAATAAAGAAATAAAATTTTTTTTTTTAAAAGCTGTAGTTTATCAGATCTTTTAGTTTTAGCACATAAAATTAAAATGGCCAAGCATACCTCAGCTACACAGGAAACATTATGCCTGGGGTACCAAACTTTTGATTGGGAATGATGGCGTGGGCAAAATCTGGAAGAGTGCGCAGACAGATGGTGATATTAAATAAGTGGAAACAAATCCAGAATAAAATGAGAAGACTCAGATTAGGGTAAACTGGAAGAGAAGGAAAAGAAGAAAACATGTGAAAAACAGAAGAGAAGGGAATGGGATATATCTAAATGGGGGAAAGGGAGAGAAAGCAAAGGACCTCAGAGCTTCTTGATTTGAGACACTGTTTTCTATTTCATTGGGGAGATAAGAATCAGATCCTAGTGGGAGTACAGTCTCTGAGGCCACTGGTCTTCAGAGCTGCAGCCAGGATTATTTTAACAGTGATCCTCCTTGAAGAAAAAGTCTTATATGTAGGAGCTGTGAGCTAGACATTTGATACCTCTTTCTAAACATTCTTATTCAACAAAAGGGCAAAGGAATACTACTGACTTCATTAAGATGAACTACTCACCAAAAAGAAATGATCTTGTGCTATAGCTTAAATTCCAGACCCTCCAGGAAAAAATTAAGAAGTGATGTTTGTTTTTGTTTTTTTTTAGTGATATACCCACCTTAAATGAAACTCAATCCCCTAAGAAGTCCAAGCTATTTAGAAAGCTACTAACTCATGTGGTTAGTATATGTTAATACGATATGCCATGGAGTTAAATAGATCTTGAAAGAACGCTTTTGCTCTTAAGGAAATTATAGATTACTTAGGATATTTTTGGAGCTTCCCTTGTGGCTGCAATGTGGGAGAATCTGCCTACAATGTGGGAGACCTGGGTTTGATCCCTAGGTTGGGAAGATCCCCTGGAGAAGGGAAAGGCTACCCAATCTAATATTCTGGCCTGGAGAATTCCATGGACTATATGGTCCATGGGGTCGCAAAGAGTCGGACATGACCGAGTGACTTTCACTCACAGGATGCTTTTGGTTACAAGTGACAGAATATCCACAACAGGCTGGTTTCTGTGTGGAAGGGATTGTATCACTTTATGCACCTGAAAAATCTAGAGCTGGTGCTGGCTTCAGGCAGTGATCACTCCAACAGTTCAATGACGTAACCACGGAGCCAGTTCACCTCTGCTGCTCTGCTCTATGGTACCAACTTCATCCTGCTTTTGCAGTTTGAAAATAGCTGCTGACAGTTTCTGGGGCCAAGTGCTTCTTTATTCACATCCTACAGGGAACGATTATTTCTGACCCAGAAGTCTCAATAGAAGCTTTCACTTGGTAGTTAACTGTATCACTTAAAACACAAGGCAAGACTAAAATCAATCACTGGGAGGGGAGGCAGGGCAAAGGGAAGGGATGTGAGGATCGGTTTAGGGAACAGTGCTTCATTACTACAGAGCTGGGGCTGAAATAAGCACCCCAGCCTCCCATGAATCTAGGATGCTAGAAAATCTAGGAAAATTAGGGCAATTAGCAAGCGAGAAGGAGACAGTCAATGATGGGGAGATAAAGAATGGATAGAAGGATAACTGAACCACTGTGCTGAAGCCTGAAATTAACACAACATTGTGAATCAAGCATACTCCAATATAAAGTAAAAATTAAATTAAAAAAATAACCCATGGGCAATACTGTGATATAGCACAGCTTTAATTCCAGTCCTCTTTTCCCAGGAATTTAAACTTCTTTCTGAACAAGAGAGTGACTGAACTTATTAAAGAGCAGCAGTTCAGTTTAATGAGGGGAGAAAGCCCATGGGAAAAAAAAGTGATGGGGAGATACCCAGCCCAAAGTGGCCTTTCTTTCTCTCCAACAGATACAAATCCTGTACAGGTGTTCTGTGCCCCATGGAGGGGCCAGCAATCTATTTGGTAAATAAAAGGAAAAGAGGGTCCTTGCTGGCATTTTTGGAGCGGAAATGAACAAATGAGCATGTTTTATTTTGGAAGCACTTTGGCTTAAGTATCAAAAATCACTCTGGAGTTTGCTGCTTCTGTTCTTGACAGACTTAAATCTTAGCCACACAGAAGTGTCAGAATGAAATGGTTGGGGAAGTAATGACTGCAATTTTGCCAATGGTTTCTGTGCGCCTTTGAATGAGTCACTGCTCTTCAGTAAAGCAGAAAGGAGAGAGAAGTGTGGCTGAAGTTAATAAAGGACCTGGCCGCCTTGCTCAGTCTTGCAGGTAACCACATCTGCTTTTCCCACTCTTGGCCCTTTCCCCATCTCCTTCAGGACACATGCACAGCCATAGTGAAAATGGAAACAAGCATATAAGTAAATCCAGCTCACTCAGTTCCATTTACCAACTGGAGTGGAGAGGATGCATTTGTTTATGTAACAAATTCCCCAGAATGAATTGAATTTGCAGCTTCGCATGAAATCCAGAGCCACTAGGGTTCCCTGCTCCTCAAAGGCAATTGGCTATCCCCTAAGAGGTCAAAAAGCAACAGTTAGAACCAGACATGGAACAATGAACTGGTTCCAAATGGGGAAAGGAGTATATCAGCATCAAGGCTGTAGATTGTCAACCTGCTTATTTAACGTATATGCAGAGTACATCATGAAAAACACCAGGCTGGATGAAGCATAAGCTGGAATCGAGATTGCCTGGAGAAATATCAATAACCTCAGATATGCAGCTGACACCACCCTTATGCCAGAAAGCAAAGAGCAACTAAAGAGCCTCTTGATGAAAGTGAAAGAGGAGAGTGAAAAAGTTGGCTTAAAGCTCAACATTCAGAAAACTAAAATCATGGCATCCAGTCCCATCAATTCATGGCAAATAGATGGGGAAACAATGAAAACAGTGACAGACTTTATTTTCTTGGGCTCCAAAATCACTGCAGATAGTGACTGCAGCCATGAAATTAAAAGACGCTTGCTCTTTGGAAGAAAAGTTATGACCAACCTAGATAGCTTATTAAAAAGAGAGACATTACTGTGCCAACAAAGGTCCATCTAGTCAAGGCTATGGTTTTTCCAGTAGTCATGTATGGATGTGAGAGTTGGACTATAAAGAAAGCTGAGCACCGAAGAATTGATGTTTTTGAACTGTGGTGTTGGAGAAGACTCTTGAGAGTCCCTTGGACTGCAAGGAGATCAAACCAGTCAATCCTAAAGGAAATCAGTCCTGAATATTCACTGAAAGGACTGATGCTGAAGCTGAAACTCCAATATTTTGGCCAGCTGATGTGAAGAGCCGACTCAATGAAAAAGACCCTGATGCTGGGTCTTTCTTTCACTTTCTGATGCTGGGAAAGATTAAAGGCAGGAGAAGGGGATGACAGAGAATGAGATGGTTAGAAAGTGAAAGTGAAGTCACTCAATCATGTCCGACTCTTTGCGACCCCATGAACTGTAGCCTACCAGGCTCCTCCCATCCATGGGATTTTCCAGGCAACAGTACTGGAGTGGGTTGCCATTTCTTTCTCTAGGGGATCTTCCCGACCCAGGGATTGAACCGGGGTCTCCCACATTGCAGCCAGATTCTTTACCAACTGAACTATCAGGGAAGCCCCCCCCGACCCCCAAACAAATTACATTATCATTAATATAGTAAACACATAGAAACAACTGTACTCAGAGCTTCACAAACCCCAAATATAGAGCTGCCTTGCTACCACTAACATATAGGCACATTACATTCCTACGAGCGCTTAGCTTTTTTTTTCCCTCAGCATTTGACACCACTATCTTTCAGGCAGGTATGCTTTCTTCTGTGCAGTTTATTGATTATTCTCATCTAGTCCACAAAGCCTTTTTCAATGCTTCTTCCTCTGAACTCCTATGGCAGTTATGATATAGATGAATCACCCGGCATTTCTCTAGTGCCGTCTTACGCTGTTAAGTAAGCCTTGTTTTTCATGTTGCTATGTCTCATCTCTCCAACTGCATTATAAGCAATTCAGGAATGCTATGTGTCTTTGAATCTCTCTAGTGTCTTGAGGTGTTTTGAGTTAGACTATAAGCCCCTTGAGAAAAGGGACTTCATCCATTATTTTGTTTTCCAAGGTAACTCCTGGAACTCTACCCAGACATATAGCATACAATTGATGACTATTTACTGAATGAAGGATAATCATATGAATACTAGGTGCCCAAGAGATAACAGCAATGTGTTTGGTCACTCAGCTGTGTCTGACTCTTTGCAACCCCATGAACTGTAGCCCCAGGATCCTCTGTCCATGGGGATTCTCCAGGCAAGAATACTGGAGAGAGTTGCCATGCCCTCCTCCAGGGAATCTTTCCAACCCATGGATGGAACCCAGGTCTCCTGCATTGCACGTGGATTCTTTACTGTCTGAGCCACCAGGGAAGCCCAAGAATACTGAAGTGGGTTGCCTGTCCCTTCTCCAGGGGAACTTCCTGACCCAGGAATCTAATCTCCTATCAGCTGGACCTATGTCTGAATTAATTTTCCAATAGTGATGTGACTTTCGTTCAAGATGAGTCCATGACTTTGTGACCTAGCACTCCCTGCCCTAGGATACATGAAAAACCCAAATACACACAAAAAGTAGAAATCCCAGTTTCTCTTCCCGAGAAGTCCAAGCTTCATTTCCAGGTCTCCAGTACTGCAGCCTTCCTCTTATTACACCCTTTTCTTATCCAGGCATGCCTTTGTAAGGGGGGGAGGGTAATCTTGCCAAAGATCAGAGCTATTGTTTACACTGGAATTTAACCCATATCAATCAGCACAATGACACAGCCCCCTGGGATCCTCTTGCAGGGATGGGCACCAAGGGCAAACAGGACTGTTGGCTTTGATGTGCATGCCAGGGGTGGGTATGGCAGGCACATCCCTTTCTGCTAAGATCATCGACTCTCAGAGACACCCACTCGACACTGGAAATCCCCCATCCTACTCCTCCATCGAAATTCACAGTTCAACAGGAAAATGTCCATTCTTCATTTTGTATGCTACGATGGCTGGTACAGTCCAGTAGTTCACGTGTTTTCTCCTGCTTGTTTTTCTGCACAATCACTAGACTTCTCCAGCAGGAGATTTATTTGGGAAGAACTCCCTTCCACTGCAGAAACGTGTCTCGCCAGGGGTTCATCCTCTAAATACACTTTCTGAACTCCTGTCTTTCAAGGAGGAACTCTAGTTCTTCCATTCTGCTTTTTGGTTGGCGGCTGATGGCAGCATCAAGTTCTTACTCAGTGTTCACTTGGGATAGGGGCTCTTCTGGCTTGGTGGCCTAAACACCAAGGGGTGACAGCTGCAAGGCCGCAATGTTTTCTTGACAAACTTTGATCATCAGCTAGTTCACAGGCAAATTTCTCTGACTCACTGAGTGTTTGGTACATGAGAAAATAAACTGGCTTGAGGCACACAAACTAAGAATGGGTGCATTTTCTAGGGATTATACTAAGGTTTTGTGGGATTACATTTCTAGTGCAAAGATCTTTCTTGGCACATGCTGTCCAAATGAAGTCATTCACCCTCATGAACAATTTTCTGGGTTTTTGCTTTTTTTTTTTTTTTTTTTTTAATGTTTTATAGGTTGGCTGTTTAAAATAAGTAACAGAAAAATTACGGACTATTAAAAACAGAAACTTAATAGAAAACTAAATAAGCTGAGTTGGTTTTTTAAAATTAAGTCATATTTATTCAACATTCATATTCAGCCTACAGATTTTGGTTATATGATATATATTTTGCTGCACTTTGCACTCAAAAGTTTTTGAAAGAAAACCTAACGCCTTGTCCCCCAAACTGCTCCTGTTCCTAATTTCTCTATTTCTACCATCTCTTCCAGCCACGTAGATTCAAAGCCACCACCCTCCTCAAATCCTCCCTCTCAGCTGATCACCATTTCTAATCATGTTCCAAATCTGATAAGATTCCACCACTTCATGTCTCTGAGATGGAATGCTAGCATGACCTTATAACCTAAGGCATGTCTCACTCGAGTCTGCTCTACCCAAATCTTTGTAATATATCATTGGACCAATGTACCTTTTCAATCTGTCTTCTAGTCACTACTGGCCAGTACTAATAAAACCATAACCCCTAGCCCACATACCCTTGACCAAATGACCCTTTGCTCACCGCTTCCTCTGTCCGGAAGTTCATCTAACTCTTCAAAGGCTTTTCTCCCCAGAAAACTGTCTAAGATCACCCTGATCAGATACACCCTCCCTTGAATCTCCACAGTGTGACGCTTGGCCATCTCTCATCCTGTGTTCCTTGCAGTTATTTGTGAACTCGATATGATATTCTCCTCCAGATGTCATCTCCTGAGGACTGAGAATATGTCTTACTCTTGCCCAAAGCTTCTGCAGTACCCACTGCAGAACATACAGTATGAGCTCAGTAATTGAAAAACATATAGTTTCTGAATAAATAATATACTATTGATTGAGCTGAACTGTGATGGCCCCACTATTGGACCCATTGCTATCAAACTCAAGCAAATGTCTGCCAGCCTCAAGAGATATCACTGTAAGATCATAATAGCCTCTCCTACAAACCACAGTCACCAGTGATTCCTTGACCATTGGCCCACTCTATATGCTGCATGGCAAAGCATTTCAGTCCTTGGTTTAAACTACTGGTTGCTTAATTTTAAAGATGCTTATAATAAAATCTTTAGGCACACCTAGGAATATACATATAAAGGGACTGGAAAAAAGCATTAGCTAATGTTTTTAAAAGACCTACTCTCATAACATTGATATTAGTAGATGACAAAAATAACAAATATGTTATTGGTTTAAGAACTGCTTTTCTAAAGTAAAACTAATATTAGAGGAAGGATGAGCTTCATGGAGTTTTGTAGTTATTATTGTTTTTGTTTGTTATACTATTCTCTTACAGCATATGACACTCAATTATAATATTCAACTTTGGAGTTTCTTTGGCGGGCATGTGAGCATGCTCTCAGGTCTAACCAATGAAACCTCCAACGCAAACTGCCTTAAAAAATAGTGAACATGTATCACGCATATATTACATGTAATATATATTATTTATCAAGATAAAAATATTTATTATCTATCATAACAGTAAGTGGAGTAGCTCCTCAATACTGATGATTCAGTGACACGGGACATCTCATGAACCAGGCTTTTCCCATATCTCTCCTCTGTGTCCACACGCTCCATACCATCCTAAAGCTTATTGCTCTTGAGCTTAGCTCTTGGCAACAACCGGAGCTACCTGCTTGCTTGTTCAGTTCTAGTGGGAGAGGACAGAGGGGGTCTCTCTCCTACGCACAGAAGAAAAACGTCTCTCCCTTCAATCTGATTGACCAGTTTAGGTCAAGGATGAATAGTTGTCTCCAGGGAAACACCAGGCACCAATCTGCTTACTTACCCCTCAGCTTCTAGAACAACTTCTAGGAAGGAAGAAAGAATTTCCATGGTTGGCCAAGGCTAATTATAACCATTTTGGAGCACATGTCAATTACAAAAAGCAAGTTGGTATTATAAAATGTATAGCAAAGGAGGAGTTGAATGGATGCTGTTGAGTAAGTCATAATCACATTTATGGATTGGTAATTAGGGCTTCCCTGGTAGCTCAGACGGCAAAGCGTATGCCTACAATGCAGGAGACCTGGGTTCGGTCCCTGGGTAGATCCAAGGAAGAGCTCCTGGAGAAGGAAATGTCAGCCCACTCCAGTACTCTTGCCTGGAAAATCCCATGGACGCAGGAGCCTGGTAGGCTACAGTCCATGAGGTCGCAAAGAGTCGGAAACGAATGAGCGACTTCACTTTCATTTTCAATTATGCTCAAACAATGAAGATGAGTGCCTTAAGTTAAAAACTACAATATTTCGAATACAGAATTTTTAAAGGATTTGTATGTTCACTGAGTGAGATTTCGTTATAAACAGGTATCTACTTTTCTCCAACAGAACCATCTCCAATGAGGAAATGGTATTTATTCGATGTAGGCTGTACATTTTACAAGGTCAGGGACCATGTCCATCTTTCTCCATGCTCTATTCCTAATGCTTAGTACAGGGCCTGCTACAGGTGAGATGTTCAAAAAGGTTTCTTCTTAATAAACAGTAAGTAACTTGCACTAGAACAGGGCATCACACTGAACAGTCAGCCTGAGTACCATATTAATTTTACTCTAAAAGACATCAGAGGCAGGTTATTATAGAACCAAACTAATTCAATAAACAAAAACCACCTAATAAGTTGCTGTGATGCTCCAAGTTAAAGATGTTATGTAACCCCAGCAAATGTCCATCATAACACTGTTATGGACATGTCAAGAAATACTGATACTTCTATCTTTATCTTTGGCTTCCCAAGTGGCTCAGTAATAAAGAATCTGCCTGCCAATACAGAAGATGCAGGAGACTCGGTTCAATCCCTGGGGCAGGAAGATCCCCTGGAGAAGGAAATGCAACCTACTCTAGTATTCTTGTCTGGAAAAATTCGTGGACAGAGGAACCCAGTAGGCTAAGTCCATGGGTTGCAAACGGTTGGACACGACCGAGCACACACGCACACTATCTTTATCCTTAAAAAAGAAGTCAAAGCACTTCAAATCATCCTTATAGGAAAGCTGAACATCTGAAACACAAACCCAGCTTTCATCTGGCAGCTGCAACTGTAATATTTAATTCTCACGAGGTCTCCAATCAGAAACCACTGCAGACATTCCCAGAAAGACATCACACAATACGATGGGCCAACCAAAGAGAATGTGGTCTCCTAGATGTCCTTTAGTTTCGATAATAGAGAAAAGAGAGATTAAGCCAAAGCTTTCCCCCTCTGAGCCCTCATCTTTCTGCAGACTTTCTGGATAAATGTGACCCAGCTGTCACACTGACCTTCCAGGACACTGGTACTTCCCGCTCCCAAATGCCATGAAGCAGTCCAAGAAAGCATGCTTCTCTAAATTTGCCTTTTTCCAACGTTCCTGTGGGAAGAAAGCATTTTTTTTTCCAATTCAGTCTTATATAAATAAGCTTAACTTTATTTCTCTAGGCTAAAAATGATCTTGTACAGCTAATCCTTGCATATAAAGTTGCAGGGTTGTTGGTCATTTTTTCCAACCTGTTATTAATATCAGCCACCATTATGTTTTTGGAACACGAACTAATAAATAAAAAGGTTTAAAAAAGAAATTTTGTTAAGTGGCAAATGTAAATGATAATGTAAATCAACCACAGAATTGACCTCAGAAGAGGAAGAATATTTATAATAAGGCCTCAGTCTCCATCATAAAATTGCCCTTGGTAATAAATTTAGCAAGGAGACACTGACAGCCCTCCCAGTTGGAGAAAGCTTGGTGTGTAGAATGAATACATCTGGATGCCATTTTTGACAGTTTTACCTAAAGGCAGAGAGTGGACCAAATGACCTCTTAAAATTCTATTTTGCGCTGTAATTCCTCAATTCTAAGAAACAGCAGAACACAGTTTTAATTTGCTTCATTTTTATTTCTTGTACTCCATGGAAACCAATAACAGAAGCAATTGCCTGAAGAACATGAAATAAAGCTTCTATCAGAATCAAGCATATTTACTTTGCCATGTCCTGCTCGTTTCAGATAAAAATTTTTTTTAAAGTTGGTGAAGCTTATTCGAAAAATTTTTCTGATTTGTAAATGTTATGCCACTTACATTACAAATCTAATCTGTGCTTCATAGCTTTAGTTACCAGAGAGAAATATGACTTCCTAATGCTAATAGCCCTAATTGATTTATGAATTCATATTCTTAGCATAAAGAGGAAATCCAAGGACAATGTATATGGAAAGAGACAACTTACAGGCTTGAACAGGTCAGGTTCAGGAAAATACTTTGGATTTCGATGTAGCCAAAATGGAGACAGCATCAATAAGTCACCAGAAGGAACAGTGTAATTCTACAACAGAAAAATCAGTTCCAAGTCATGTTTTGAAGTTTGCTTTAGTGAGATCATGGGTCATTAAAACTCATCCTACAACCATATTCGAGAGAAGACATATCCATGATATAACTGATGGTGAGACAAATCTCTTTCCTGGATGACTCACTTCTATATTCCAATGTAGGCAATTACTGATGTCCAATTCTGATGATTAGTTACACATACATATATCTTTGGTTACATGGGGGAAGACAGTAGATAAATGTGAAATTCTTAGTATTATATTTACTAGTTTAAGTCTACTCTGATGTGAGATCTTCCTTGGTGGCTGAGATGGTAAAGAACCCACCTGCAGTGCAGGAGACCCAGGTTTGATCTCTGGGTCAGGAAGACCCCCTGGAGAAGGGAATGGCAACCCACTCCAGTACACTTGCCTGGAGAATCCCATGGACAGAGGAGCCTCGTAGGCTGTAGTCCTTGGGGTTGCAAAGAGTCGGGCACAACTGAGCAGCTAAGACACACTCTAATGCCGCTTTTGATGTTTGATATTGGGCTTTCCAGGTGGAGCTAGTGGTAAAGGGTCTGCCTGACAATGCAGGAAACATGGGTTTGATCCCTGGGTCAATGCCCTGAAGGAGGGCATGGCAACCCATTCCAGTATTCTTGCCTGGAGAATCTCATGGACAGGGGATCCTGGTAGGTTACAGTCCATCGGGTTGCAGAGTCAGACACGAATGCAGTGTGCCTGCACGCATTGGGGTTTGTAGCATGTGGCCTTGATGAGGGACATCACAGTGGATTCTGAGGTTCCGGGGCAGAAAAGACTAACTCTGAGACAGGACACTGGCCATACCAACACTAAGAACAGAGCAGCGGGTGTCCTGACATTGGGAGTGCTAATGACAGTGTCAGGGGAAGGGGCAGAGAATTCTCTGTTTGACTCTAGCAGCAGCAGTTAGGGCAGAAAAGAAGTCGAAGACAACTGATTGGGAAGACACAGGACAAAGCAACTGCTGTGTGCTTATTGGGTTTGTTTCACGTTTGAGGTGCTGGTGGTTGTGAAACTGATGATAAACATGTTTCCTCAAGCAGCAGAGTCTGCAGTATCCTTCTCCATTCACCTTATAGTAGGTTTTCTTGATATATAACATACGCACGCTCAGTTGCTCAGTCGCATCTGACTCTTTGCGACCCTTTGGACTGTAGCCTGAGAACTAAAAACTGTTTCACAAAATCATCTTTACACGACTTCCCTGGTGGTCCAGTGATAAAGAATCTGCCTGCCAATGCAGGAGACACAGGTTTGACCCCTGATCCAAGATCCCATGTGCTGTGGGGCCAACTAAGCCCACGGAACTACCACATCCGTGTTCCACAACTAGAGTAGCTACCACAATGAGAAGCCAGTGCACTGCAACTGGAAAAAGCCTGCACACGGCAATGGAGACCCAGCGCAGCCAAAAATAAATAAATAATAGAATAAAATTATAAAAGTAATCATCTTTATATCACCTTTTCCAGGAGCCAGAGGACAAAGAGCTCCCTCACGGTGTGAGATGGCTAGACAGCCATCACCTCTACTGAGGTGAAGGTATTTTATTAGTAACTCCCTGTGCCAAGCGGCAAAAGCCACACCTCTTTAATCCTGCAGAGTTTTGAAGTCTTCTCAAGGTATTTGCAAAACACTTACTTGAAATCTACGTATTTAGAACAGCAGCATCTTACAATTGAAAACATCTCTTTTTATGGAAGCAGCGAGTGGAGAGGGGAGGCGAGGGGGCCGTCCCTGTTTAACCCAAGAGACAGACCCCCGTTGGTTCCCATGGGAGTTGAGTAGTCCTTGAGTCTCGTGGTTTCGGTACCAGGATTGCTGGAGAGTTAGATCAAAATGAGGAGAGATGGAGGCTTTTGCTTCCATCCTCTTAACATCTTTAAAGTGGGAAGAGACCTGTGAGATCCCAGTCCTGTGTGTTCACTCTACCTCTGCTGGAACCGAGGCTAGAAGCAACACAACTGATTCCGAAGTCAGCTGGCGAGGGCCCTGATATGTTTAGGGGCCGCCCTGGGCCAGGTGTCCATCAGGGCGATTGCCACCTTCCCCTCCCCACCCTCATAGCTCCTTCAGTGGCTGCTGACCTGGCATCATGACACATAGACACTGCCTGAGGCAGCCCACAAAGCAGGCCGGGGGAGGAAGACTTCAAAGGGGGCCTCAGAAACAGCAGTCATAGCACAACAGGGAGGAGACTAGAAAGGACCTCCTGTTGCAGCAGCAAATGCCAGGCGGATGAGGCAGTGAGGAGGATGTGAGACGTGGGTGTATCAGAGGAACCGTCTGAGCAAATGGACATCATCATGTCCGGTCCAAACGGTCCTGTCCTTGCAACGTGGCAGATGAAGAAAAAGACCAAGGGAGAGACAAAACAGTCAGAGAACTGGGCACAGATCACGAGGAAGTGGAAGTCACAACTTCTCTGTGTTGCAGTAACTGCATCTGTCAGGTAGACCGAAGTGATCTTGACCAGCCCACCCCATAGGGATGCTGTGAGGTCAGAACAACTTCATCTGCTAGACCGGAGACGGGCTTTCTTGATGAGCAAAGAGGAGTCTCTGCTGTAAATCAAGAAGGATGTCAACACCTAAAGTGGTGCAAGGAATGCAGACTCTGATTCAAGAGAAGAGGAGTCCTGGAAAGGCAAAGCATCCATCAGAGGAGCCTGCCCCCACAAAAGCACACTCTTTGTCTCTAGCTCTTGGCCAGGAGCTTGGCTGGTGTGAGCTGCTTAAAAAAAAAAAGAAAGAAAAAGTACTTTACAAAAAAGTACTTTACAAAAGTGCATTCTTCTGTATAATAAAAAACTGCTCTCTAGAAACTTGGGAAAATTCAGGAAAATAGAAAAAACAGAAAGCAACCAGAGTTCTAGCAACAAAAGACAATTATCAACTGGCAAGACTTCCCTCTAGTACTTTTAGCTAATAACAGCAGTTTAGGTTTTTGTTGTTGTTTTTAAATAGAGTTTATTCTTTATATATGTGAGTGTGCTTAGTTGCTCAGTCGTGTCTGACTCTCTGTGGCCTCATGGTCTGTAGCCGGCCAGGCTCCTCTGTCCACAGAATTTTCCAGGCAATACTGGAGTGGGTTGCCATTTCCTACTCCAGGGGATCTTTCCAACCCAGGGATGGAACCCGTGTTTCCTGCATTGGCAGGCACGTTCTTTAGCACTCAGGGCACCTGGGAAGTCCATTGCTTGTATATACTGATACGTATCATTTACAAATGCATAAATGAACCCGGTATATACATATTATTGTTTTTGTCTCCTATTGAATAACTTTTGACACTTACTTTGTTCACTTGACATTATAGCATAAGTATTATTTTTATATTATATATTCATATAAAATAATTTTCTCTCCAATGGATGCTTAATTAATCATTTTCTACTATTATTTCTATAACAAATAATGCTATCACAAGTATCTTCTTTCACAAAGCACTGTCATATAAAATCTTTTAACAAAGATGTTCAGATGACATGAGAATATACATGTCCTATGTCTTCTGAATGTCTAAAGCTATTCATACATGTTGCTCAACTGTTCCCTCAAATTTTGTAGCAAGATAATGTTTCTAATTGCAATATATGAGAGTATCAATTTCATTACCCTCTTATCTGCTAACCTGACATTTTAAATACGTTCTTTTTGATGGCTGTTCAAGAATTTATGTCTTTACTATTTTTCATTTTAAGTTATTTTCTGCCATAAAATTTGTGTCCTCATGTCCTACCCTCAGTAATCTATGTAGTATTAGTGCTTTACTTATTGATCTGTGAATTCATTAAATACTAAAATTATTTACACTTGCCTTGTGCTTAGACTGATATTTATTCTTAATTTTTTGGCTTACATTTAATTTAGGCTATACTTAATAGGATATGTTAAATTTTGATATGGTACAGTTTGTTCATCTGCATTGTGGTTTCACTGATTAATCCTAAACCTAAAAAGCTCTCTTCTCTCCACAATGATATTCATGTGAAGTGAAATGAAAGTCGCTCAGTTGTGTCCAAGTCTTTGTGAGCCCATGGACTGTATAGTCCATGGAATTCTCCAGGCCAGAATAGTGGAGTGGGTAGCCTTTCCCTTCTCCAGGGGATCTTCCTAACCCAAGGATCAAACCCAGGTCTCCCGCATTGCAGGCGGATTCTTTACCAGCTGAGCCACCAAGAAAGCCCAAGAACACTGGAATGGGTAGCCTTTCCCTTCTCCAGTGAATCTTCCCGACCCAGGAATCTAACCTGGATCTCCTGAATTGCAGGCAGATTCTTTACCAACTGAGCTATCAGGGAAGCCCTCTCTCCACAACAGTGGCTTTCAAAGGTGGGTTAGGTCTTCTGGGAGTCCTGAGACCTTTGCAGAGAATCACCTAGATCAAAAATCATTCCTGAATAAAAGACTTATTCAAAGTATGGGATGGCGGAGGTGGTTCAGTCACTAAGTGGTGTCCAGCTCTTATGACTCCATGGACTCCAGGTTCCTCTGTCCATGGAATTTTCCAAGCAAGAATACTACAGTAGGTTGCCATTTCCTTCTACAGGGGATCTTCCCAGCCCAGGTATTGAACCCCGGTCTCCTACTTTGTAAGCAGTCTCTTGCATTGCAGGTGGAATTTACTGACTGAGCCACCAGGGAAGCATGACAGTTAATGTAACTAAGTACAAAAAAAATTCATTGATAAAATTTCAGATTGCAACAAACTTAAAAAAGTATTGCTGTTGAGTTTTAGTGTAGAATCAAAGAATAGCCACAAAAATATCTGAAAAGGCTAATAAAATACTCCTTCCTTTTTTGGTTACATGTCTGTGGGAAGCTGAATTTTTTTCATTTCCATCAGTAGAAAACAATATATCACAACAGACTGACAACAGACACATGTATGGGAATTCAGATATCTTTGCAAATGCTTGAAATGATGCTATTCTATTTTTTATGTGTTTTGAAAAATATAGTTATGTTTCATAAAATCACATTATTACTTTAACATGTATTAGGTTTCTTCTTTTTAAAATGAATTACTTGGTGACTGAACAACAACAACTAAATAAACATTTAATAATTTCTCAGCTTTATTTTCCAATACAGCAAATATTGATAAATATAGCTCATATACACAAAAGCTCTCTGAGACTCTTAATAATTTTGTAAAGTAGAAAGAGTCCATAAGGTCAAAAAGTTTGAGAACTGTTATTCTAGAAGCTAAAAAAAAAATCCATTGTTAGCCAGTCATCCCAAACCATATATTAATCTCATTCTTCTTCAGGTACTTATAAAGACTTATCTATCCAATATCACATATTCTGCATGGCTTGTGTCTTATCTAGTCTGTTATATTGATCTGAATATCAGGTCTGACACCAGTATCATGCCATTTTAATTACTGTAGTTTTCCTGCATGTTTTAATACCTTGAGAATTAACTAATATTCCTCAATTATTCACAGTTTCCAACACTTTTTTTGTCTAGTTCTTCCCTAGGAATTCTTGCAGGTTAGCTTGGTACTAAATATGAGACCTTTTAGAAAGCACAAATAGAAGGTTAAGAGTTTTGGAAAGCTGGCGTAATAAAGAGAAGGAGGGACAGAGCAAACCAGAAAAAGCAGAAAAAGCTTGTCCATTCTCACTTATTCATATATATATAAATATATATAAAGAAGTAATTACGAGAGCAAAAATAAATATTCTGCTCAGACTCCATCAGGAAAGAGCAGTGGAGAATACCTCTAGAATTCATAGCAAGGAAACTTGACCAGTTGTCCAACTGGTCAAGACATAGGTGATCTCATCTATGAATGTTTCTATGGCCCAAACTCCTGGGAACATGTTAATATATTCAGCAAAGATATTCTACTTTGTGTCAGAGAATATTTGATGTTTAAAAGAACCAAGTTGTATTCATTTACACTAAGAAGATAATCGGTACTGTGCACAAATATTTAGCGATAGGAATGCTCATCTTTACACTGTTTATAATAGTGAAAGAATGGAAGCCATATACATATTCAGTAACAGGGACCTGATTCAAAAATTTATTTGGTGTCCATATATTCAATATTAGATTATGCTGTAATTCAAACTGATATAAATGTCTTATACTGATTAAAATATTTTGGATCTATTGTTAAAATAAAATAAAAGTAAGTTGTGAGAAAATTAGCTTGGTGTGACCTCAATTTATTTTTTAATGGACATACTACAGGATAAAATTCTAAAATTACAGTAATATCAAAATATTCACAGTGGTTATCTCTGACTTGTGAGAGTCTAAGCAACTTTTAATTTCTTCTTTTAGCTTCTCTTTATGGTCTTTTTCTCCTCTACACTCTAAAATAGCAGAAAAATTCAGGTATAGGTCTAACAGAATTTGTATACGAACTGTAGGCTTAAAATAACAATAAAAACAAACATCCACTTGTCTTTCTCAGACAATTAACTTTTCTGCAATTCAGCTACTTATCTATTGGCCAGGATATAAATAAGGCTTAATAAAAATTCAATAACAATTATATTGAATAGTAATATTCAGAGTGATAAACACTTTGTTCTACTTAACTGCATGAATTTGTTTGACTATTTCCAATCAATATGTATATTTTTATTATATAAATAAATATTTATACATTTATTATACAAATTATATATATATTTAGATTTATAAACATTTAAATATATATTCATTTATATTCATAGTCTAATATAATTAATACTTTGGTTATTTAAAAGCAAAAACTGTTAAAAAAATCCCTTTAAAACTGAAAGCTACAATTTGCATAAGATCAGTTAAATAAACTATGTTTCCTTTGTATTTAGCAAGCTGCAACTTGTATAAAATTTGGATTTTTTGTCTCTTTTGTGTTCTACTACCACAAAATTTTCTTGACTTAAATCCAGGCACTCTCAAGCTGTGTATAAACAAAGCTAATATAAATGGAGGGCTGACTAAATACAACCTATCTGGATAATTCAGTCCCCAAGTCAATCATCTAAAAAAGATTATTTTGTTCTGCCTGATTGGTTCACTGTATGTTGAACTAAATGTCTGCCATATGCACATATCTTTTATGGTGCACTTGAGAAAATTCTCCTACTTGGCCCACAGAAAGGATCTCACTCAGTTAATTCCTAACATCAGCTGCAGCTACCCACAGCATTCCTGTTATGTGTACCTGTAACTGTGATCTGAGGCCTGCACTGTCTTCCAGTTATCCTAAAGGACCTTCCTCATGCCCTCAATTCCTCAACCTATGCCAGCTGAGGGGGTACTCACTGGTTGTTCCAACAGAGAAGAGAGTACCCAACCTACCAGTTTGCTTGAAATAGGCTTGTACTAATTCTAATACAGAACCACATAGCTAACGTGATTACAAAAGGGTTGTGTTTTAGCTAAAACAGTTGCCAACAGATAAATACCTATATTAACAAAATGTTACTGCACAGCTTTTACTAGTAACCTGTTCCAGTGTCACTCAGTATTTCATGGAAATTAGGAAAGTATCTAACAACAAATGGATAAAATATCTACTTTTTTTCTAGAAGGTTCATTATTTTACAACAAAATCAAAGCTCACCAAAATTTTAACTGGCTTCAGGACTTTTCGAGTGATGACACCAGGGGCTCGTAAACGAATGGTTTCCAAAATACACCATTTAATTAAAGGGAGTTTCTTCAAGTCATCCTCAGACACTTTAATCTTATCTTTACCTGCAAAGAGAATTTTTTAAGAAATGGACTTAGAGAGGCCAGAAAGTGATTTTATGTAAGCTCATCAACATAGTTTAAGAACTGCCTCTGATATCAAGTGTCAATACTACTATTAACTTTGCATACCAAGTTTAGTCATTTATTATCTCTTTTTATGATTTTCCTCTTACCAAGATAAAATGGATGGCATGAAAAACTAAACCAGTGTTGATACCTGGAGTGTAATGGATTGGTATCCAACTTCGGTTCTTATAAGTCCTATGGCTACCAAATGTCTAAGACAGTCCCTGTCAGAAAAGAGTTAAAGTTTATTCATTTCATTATTTCTTGTCCAAATTCTCATTTCACTTAAGGAAAGAGCAATAAAAGACAGGGATCAAAAGTACAAAGTAAGGGACTTACTTCCCTGGTGGTCCAGTGGCTAAGACTCTGCACTCCCAGCGCAGGGGACCAGCCTTGATCCCTGGTCAGGGAACATGCCACATCCCACATGCCACAACTAAAGAGCTTGCATGCCGTAACTAAGATTCCATATGCCACAACTAAAGACCCTGCAAGTAACAACTAAAGATCCCGTGTGCTACAACTAAGACCAGACACAGCCAAACAAATAAAATTTTTAAGGAAGTACAAAGTAAGAGGTATGACTTTATTCTCCTATCTCTTCCCTGCTGAACTGTTTTCACTTTTGCTTTTGTTTTTTAATCATCTAATCATACATTTCAGAGGGTGCAAAAAGAATATTAAGAAAGGGGCGATGGCACATGTGTGTTTCATCTGGAATTATGAGCTTCCCAAACGTAGTTGCATCAAACATTCCTAACTGTGAGTTGTATACCTGAACTAATATTATGGTTGAAGTCACCTGCTGCTGCTGCTAAGTCGCTTCAGTCGTGTCCGACTCTGTGCGACCCCATAGACGGCAGCCCACCAGGCTCCCCCGTCCCTGGGATTCTCCAGGCAAGAACACTGGAGTGGGTTGCCATTTCCTTCTCCAGTGCGTGAAAGTGAAGTCGCTCAGTCGTGTCCGACTCTTAGCGACCTCACGGATTGCAGCCCACCAGGCTCCTCCGTCCATGGGATTTTCCAGGCAAGAGGTCTGGAGTGCCACTGCCTTCTCCGGGAGGCACCTGAGTTGATCTTTTTATGGACCTACATATGGTCAGGGTCTTTGATCAAATGAGACAATGTAATTAATGGTATTTTAAGTAAAATGTTGGAGAAGGAAATGGCAACCCACTCCAGTGTTCTTGCCTGGAGGATCCCAGGGACGGGAGAGCCTGATGGGCTGCCGTGTATGGGGTCGCACAGAGTTGGACACGACTGAAGCGACTTAGCAGCAGCAGCAGCAAGTAAAATGTTTACACTTTGAAAATATCTTGAAACAACTCAGCTTTCCATTTTGACAGTGTATGCTTAATAAATTCAACAACATGGTCAGTTTGATTAAGGCAACTTTCACATTTGCCTCCCAACTGTACTGGGAACCAGTGCCTGGGAGTGGAATGCGGGTCTCCAGACGCATCTCTCTGACTCTAGATAAGGCTGGTTCTACAGTCAGCCCATCCTGCAGCAGAGGGCTGGATGAGTGCTGCCTGGGAAACCTTCTCAGTCAGCACATGTGGAATTCCCAAGGAGTCAGAAGCAAATGTTTTTGCTTAGCAGAGTCTGGGAACCAGGGTTTTTGTTTGAGCCCTGATTCTATTAATCCCCATAGGGGCCTCTATACACTGCACTAAACTTGACAGATTTTTGAGCCCCGAGCAAGCGCCAGGAGTTGAGTCGGGCTCCACCAGGGTTACAGCCATGAAGGTATTCCTGCCATACACTCAGTCCAGGCGGTAAGAGAGGAGCACGGATAATTGGTTTCCACGCGGACAAGGAAACCACTCTGTGAGATGTAAGATATTCGAAGACACTTAAAAGCAGGGAGGGTACTGAAATGCAGGATAACAATCTTGAGAACATCAACTTAAAACTGTATGAGGGGAACTGAGATTCTTTCGGAATGTGCACGTGTGCGTGCTCAGATGAAGCATGCTTCAGTCCTGTCCAACTCTTTGTGACCCTATGGACTGTAGACCGCCAGCCTCCTTGAGTTCAAAAAGAAACAAAGAAAGGGAAATGAAAAGCACCGCCTGGTGGCCTATGTTAGAAGACTGATGTAGTCATCTAATAAAGAAGGCTATACGTTAGCCCGGTGGTGGAAACACAAGACAGAAGGGAGTATCGATGACTGTGCAAAAGCAGCCCAAGGCAACTGGGGCTGCTGGGGTCTCCAGAAAGTGAGACAGGGCTGGAGGGGCTTCGCGACAAGAGGGGACCCAGCGACCTGGCAGGGGATCAGCAACCTAGTAGGAGGCTAAGGAACACTCTGTAGAGACACAGGTTCGATCCCTGGGTCAGGAAGATTCCCCTGGGGTAGGAAGTGGCAACCCACTCCAGTATTTGCCTGGGAAATCCCGTGGACAGAGTTGCCTGGTGGGCTACAGTCCCTGAGGTTGCAAAGAGTCGGACACGACTGAGTGAGCGTAAGCACAGCACATGGGGAAAACTCACCTTGGGAGAAACGCCGGGTGAAACTTTCAAGAGCAGAAAATTCAACTTTATGTCATACCCTCGCTTTTAAGCTGCCTCTGACTACTGTGCAATATTCTCTTTCCTTGTCCCATATTTTTAATATTTTAATAAAGTCAGATAACACATACCATAAGTCAACACTTGGGGAAATAAAGACCTGGGTGTGTCCAGGAGGCAGTGAGATTCAGAAAAGAGACAGAACATCCAGGAAGGAAAAGACAGTGGGAGGAGAGAAATTAGGAAATGAGAGACTGACGATCAAGAGAAGTTCTGAGAGGCACAGGCCTCCACTTCCGGCCACCTCCCCCACTTCTTCCAGAGATTCCTAGAATTCTTGGAGGGGATTCAGAACAATTTCACCTTTATCTTGGAAACCAAGATGGCCCCAGCAAGCGAGGGCCCTTGCCAAATGGACATTACAAATAGATCAGTGATAACCTATAATTCAGATTCTAAATCTTACTTAAAATAATGACTTTTCTCTTTAAAAATCTATTTAGAACCTGCCTGCCAATGCAGGAGACATAAGAGACGCAGGTTTGATCCCTAGGTCAGGAAGATCCCCTGGAGGAGCGCAACCCACTCCAGTATTCTGGCCTGGAGAATTCCCATGGACAGAGGAGCCTGGCGGGCTACAGTCCATAGGGTCACACAGAGTCAGACATGACTGAAGTGACTTAGCACACAATCTGCAATTCAGATTCTAAATCTTACTTAAAATAAGAGTTTTCTCTTGAAAAATGTATCTAGAGCATCTACATTAGATAAATTCAGTAAACAATCCCTCTAGTATTTCCTCTGTTTTATTTTACTGCAGCTATAGGATTTGAAAATAAAAGATTTCTCTACTTAATCAAGAATAAATGACTGTCAATGGTCAGAATTTGTGTTTGATATCAGATCTGTGTGACTCCAAAGTGACTTACCTACTTTGTGACAGCCATAATTCTGGCCTTGAAAAAGTTTGGACTCCAGGAATAGTGAAGTTTCTGACTTTCTTTTGGAGAAAAGTTTTGCTTTCTTTTTTCCTTCTGAAGTATTCTTAGGAGACTAATTGAATTATAAAGTGCAAAAAAATGTTTTGTATTATATAATAAACAAAAGCTTGTTCTGAATTGAAAATAATATTTAAAATCTATTATGACCTGCCATTGTAGGAGAGATGCAGACTACACTTGGAAAATAAATGTTTTAATAAGATATTTTTAGTTTCTCAAATCCCAGTGTGAGGTAGGAAAAATAAGGTAGGATTCTTAGACTAGACAAAGAAAAAGAAAGGGAGAGATGCTGTTTCCAAACAACATCTTTAGGTTAAAGCTCTTTCTTATTATAACTCTTAGAAATAGCTCTGTACCCATACTGTGCATAATTCAATGCACATCTGTGGTTTGTTCTTCCAGTGTTTTGACTCTAAAATTAGAAGGCTCCACTTGGAAGAATGCCAAGGTAATCATCAGAAGGGCTAGCACCTAATGGAGACCGGGACCAGTATAAAAGACTGCCAGGGAAGAAACTATGGGTGATTTGGGGTAAAATGTAGAAGACATTTGTTTTGTTCTCGGCACAAATGCAATAGAAGTCAAACCAATAATAGGATATTGGAAACCAAATAAAAGAAAGGATAACTCCTGAGTTCAGAAATAGCGAAGAACGTTTCTAAACTGTTATGTATAGTTTTAGGATTCCGCACACGTGATGACAAGCATGTTAGAACAGTAACTGTAATTTATATTTGTTAAGGCTGTAGAATAGATTAAAATTCTATTAGTTCATCATTTATGCACTCAATATAAATTTGCTTTGTATCTGTTATTTCCTAGCCCAAACATAGGTGCTGTAAGAGATAGGAAGAGAATCATACTAATTTTTGACTATCTAATGTCACCAACATGTCGGACTGCTTCATTTGCTCCTCATCACAATCTGCCATCTATTAAGTGATCATGTGTTCAAACAGAAGTTTGAAATCGACAGGGCAGCCTTGAAACCTATGTCTGTCTACACTGAAAGCCCTTATACTTGTTCACTGTGTCTCATCACCTTCCTGAGACGAGAAATGAATGAGAAAGACACCATCATTGTATTAAACGAGTTTGAACACAAGGACACAAAATAATATCTGGTGACAAATAATTGCAAGATAAGTTTCTTAAGAGTGAATTCGACTGTCAGTGGCGTTCATCCCTTCTTGCCTAGGGCTAAAGTTTCAGCTAGGCCTGGAAGGATGAGTAGCGTGCAACCAGGCAGAGAGAAAGGAAATTAAACTCCAAAATTAATTATAAAATATATGATTTCTTAGGCTTAAAAAAGGAACATGAATCAAATGGAATCACTAAAGCAGGTCCTTCTCTGGGAGATGACTCCTCTGTCTCCTTCGTATTTCAGGCTCCTTCCCCCTTACACACATGCACACTCTCTCTCAATAAATAAATACATAAAATACAAAATTTCTGTTCCTGTAGTCCTGAAGGACTATAGATTTATAGATTTAACTAATGATTTGGGGAAAATAACTCATGTTTTGAGAAAAAGGGAGAATGACAGGGATTTGCTGAGTCATTCAGATCTTTGAGACATAATTCTGAGGTGACTGAACCAGAAGGTGGGATTGAACAGAGACTGAGGGGGCTCCGTGCTTCCCCACAATGAAAGGCACACAGAAAGATGAAGAGAAGTCAAGCATAAGCGATGTCCACTGAGGGATTTCCCTGGTGGTCCAGAGGTTAAGACTTTGCGTTTCCACTGCAGCGCAGTGGGTTTGATGATCCCTGGTCTGGGAACTAAGATCCGGAATGCTGAGCAGCTAAAACAACACAAAACAAAACTCCACTGAAATGTAAAGAGTGCATCCCTGCACATTCTACCATCTCTTTACTTTTGGAAGCAGGGATTCTCAGTTCTGACTTCTGTCCTATGTTGTGAGGTTGTCTTCCTTCACAGAGGTTGTCTTTCAACAGCTTGTTTAAAGTTAAAGTGTGTACAAAAGTTCAGAGAACACATGAAGGAGGGTGAGCTAGGATTAAAAAAAAATACATGAGATAAAGGTTGAAGAAAGTAAAGAATCTGATGTAATAACCTTAAGCAATGATGCCTACGAAAATTTGGTCATGAAATTTGCTTCCCAAATTTTATAACGGTTTCTCTAAAAAGCAATATCAAATAATAAAAGTTAGTGTTTTCTTTATACTGTTACTTGGGGAAACAATGTAACAGCTTTGAAAAAACCCAGCATTTCTGTGACTTTTCTTAAAATGTAATGAAGCAATGATATCAATTGGTGGCAGAGGTAGAAAACTAGTTTCTTGGCATATTTCTCAAGCAGAGACCTCAAGATAAGCTCCTGAAAAAAAAATCAGGTTTTAGAGAAGAGGCAAAGCTAAAGAGAAACAGTAAATAAAGAATTTACGGTATTCCAGAGTAACACAAAACAAGTGTCTTATGCCCTATCCTTCATTTCAGGAATTAAAAAAAAATTGAATATGATACATAATGTTCAAATATTGAATTTTAACAACTCTACTTCTGTTCCAGGAATATTTTTAATAAATTTATAAAATTGCTGTTTCCTTCACAGAAGAAATCTGCATTCACTGGAAAGGGTTAGAACATCTCAGAAGGAGTAAGAAAGGATAAAATGTCCTGAAGTAGATAACAGCATTGACAATAGGTTTTATACATCCAATGACCCTATAACATTGGTTATTAATAGGCAGTGAGAACATACTGGTTATAGATTTCTGGAAAATTTTAGTGCGATGAAGATTTATTTGGTGACTTCTCTCCCAGAAGGCGATAGCAATAAACCCTTTTCTGCACTTATTCTTATAAAAGTGAAAAGAAATACTGCAAAACTTTTAAGGCTCTCTTTGTCTGTAACTTTCGACACTTAGTTATAATGTGTCTTGGTGTGGGTGTCTTTGATTCATCTTGTTTGGACCTCTGTGTGCTTCCTGGACTTGCCTGTTTCCTTCACCAGGACAGGGACGTTTCCAGCCATTATTTCTTCAAATAGGTTTTCCATCCCTTTCTCTCTTCTCCTCTGGGACCTCTCTAATGTAAATGTTAGTACGCTTGTAGTTGTCCCAGGGAGTCTTAATCCTCATTGGTTTTTATTCATTTTCTTCTTTTTGCTGTTCTGACTGGGTGATTTCCACTAACCTGTTTTCCAGATTGCTGATCCGTTCTTCTACATCTACTAATCTGCTGCTGATTTCTTCTACTGTATTTTCTATTTCAGGTATTGAATTCTTCAGTTCTGATTGGGTCTTTTTTTAATATATATTCTGTCTTTGCAAGTTCTCACTGAGTCCATCCATTCTTATCCTAACTGTGACCATTCTGATGACTATAATTTCGGAACATTTTATCAGGTAAATTGCCATCATCTCATTTAGTTCTTTTTCTGACGTTTTTATCTTTTGCTTTGGTTTGTAAGAATTCCTTTCTCTTTTCACTTTGCCTGTGTGTCTGTGTGTATGCATTAGGTAGATCAGCCACAGCTCCTGTTCTTGAAAGAGCAGGCTTATGTAGAAGGTGTCCTGTGGTCACCAGAGCCAGCTGCTCTGGGGTGTCCCATGTGCGTGCTGTGTACACCCTCCTGCTGTGTTTGGATCACAGTTGTGCCCTGGTTGGGGCTCTGTGGCTCTACTTTGACTGCTATGGGCTCAGGGTGTGCAGGCAATGGCTTCCCAGAGGTGGAGCCACTTTGTACAGCTGCCCGTGCCAGCTAGGTCACATGCCAGCTGGGGCGGGGGCCACTTTGAAGGGGCTGACTAAGGGGGTGGTGGAGCAGGGGAATGCTGGGCTGGGGCACATGGTGTTAGCTAGTTGATGGAGAGTGACAGAAATGTCGCTTGCCAGTCCTGGGCCAGCTAGGTGAAGGAGAGGTTAAAAATAATGGCACCTGCCTGTGCCTTCATCCCTGGAGAACGTGTCTCAGCTCCCTACCCCACCAGCACCACTCCCAAAGTGACCAGTGAGCCTCCTTCAGTCTGTGACCCAGGCGCCCTTCACATTTTCCTGCCTCTGTGCTTGTCCTCAGAGCAAGCGAGCTTATATGTGAACCTTTCAAGAGCAGGGTCTCAGTTTCCACAGCCCTCCAGCTCTTCCAACTGGAAACCCCACTGGCCTTCAAAGCCAAATGTTACGGGGGCTCATCTTCCTTGTGCAGCTACCAAGGGGATCCCCAGGTGGGACTTGGACCCCTCCCTCCATGGGGGGGCACCTCCACAGTTGTGATATCTCTCCCGCTAGTGGGTCCCGCACTCTGGGTATGGGTTCTGTCTAGACTGCATCTTTGACCCTCTTGCCCACCTTGACACGGCATTCTGTTTACATTCCAAGCTGCAGAAAATCTGTTGTGCTAGACTTCAGGTCATTCCCAGAGACAAGCATTCCACATGCAGTCTTGGTGTGTCCACAGGAGGAGCTGAGCTCAAGTTCTTCCTACTCTGCCTTCTCGATCTGGAACCACTAAGTATTTGTTCAATAGAGGAAAAAAGAGGTACTCTTTGGGTTTTATTCCTTCTAAAACGCGAGCTTCCTTCCTCTACTATTGGGCATGTTCATTACTGTACATGCCCATTATTATACATGTTCTGTGAGACAAAATTCTGTGAGAAAGATACAAGTTAAATTTATCTTAAAAAATCAAGAGAAAAACAGATGAGAGTAGATGAAAGATTATAAAGTCTAAGCTAGGCTGTAGAGTTACATGCTTTTTAGTTCACTGCTCTTCCCTATAAACTGACTATAAATATAGCCTCTCTAATGACTGCAGGTCTGTAGACTATTAGCTCATTGCAAATGCTGGTAGTTTAGAAACTTGACCTCGAGAATGTAGAACAAAATAGAAAAATGACTTTTTTCTAATAATTTTTTTTTTTAGCTTTGGCAGAAAAGAATCTGAATTTGCTTTTTATTGTGGCAAAAGGTTAGCAAACAAGGGCTACAATGATCAATTATTTGTCCTGTGGCAGTTGTATACTCTTCTTATAGCAGCTTTCTAATAAGTTTTGGCCTTACTAATTCATGCTTCTAATAGTCTTTCTAATCACATTTCTTCTTCAAAAAATATTTAAGTCATTTCATTAATTTCCTCCCCCTCCAAACCATTGGAATTCTTTTTATAATTAATTAAGCATAGATTAATTTGAAAAGTGTTGGCATTTTCATGATATTAAACCTTCCCATATAGGAACATAATATGTGTTTTTCTCTATTTAAATGTTTTATAAATATGGGACTTCCCTGGTGGCTCAGACGGTAAAGCGTCTGTCTACAATGCAGGAAACCGGTTTCAATCCTTGGGTTGGGAAGATCTCCTGGAGAAGGAAATGGCAACCTGCTCCAGTACTCTTGCCTGGAAAATCCCATGGATGGAGGAGCCTGGTAGGCTATAGTCCATGGGGTCGCAAAGAGTCGGACATGACTGAGCATCTTCACTTTCACATATATATGTGTTTTTAATGTTATTAATAGTTTCCTCTCTAAGGATCCTACCCCAAACCAACAGCTTTATATAAGAAAAATACCAGTTAAATTAATAGGAACAACAGAAGTAAAGTGGAAAGGGAGGCTTAAAAACAGCTTAAGCTGTTTGTGGTGGATACAGACTGGGAAAAGCAAGGAAAAAGCCGAGAGATTGCCCACGGATGATGAAGACGGGCATCAGGGCTTTAGGGACTGTAGTGGAGCTTGGCAAGTCAGTTCCTTCAGATCTCCCCCTCTAGCCACCAGCTTCTTACAGACACCTCCCTCATTCCTGAACTTCCAGGTCTGGTTCTTCTGACTTTTCCAGTGGATGTGACTTTTTGGCATCTGAAGGATTTAGGATAAATTCTTTTCATCAAAGACACAGATTCCCATTGCTGGGAAAGGTGGTCTCACGTTCAGTCTTTCGACCCCAACACAAAGGTGGGCCTTAAGCCTGGAACTGTTCCTCAATGAGACACAAAGAGCCCACACAGCCGGTGCCAGGCTCGTCACCTGGTGTGGGAATACCTTTCCTTGTTTCAGGGGCAGCAAACACCCTTTTGTCTGTGCTTAATGCAAGCGCAGAATGAGGCACCTGTCCAGCCCCCCGTTACATCTGCCCCGAGAGGGAAGAGGACAGGGTCCCTTTCACTGCCGTGTGAGAGGGGTTCGCAGAGGCCAACTCCTCTTCATCAGCTCCAGGGAGAGACACGCTGGCCACAGGGGACCCACACCCACTGCTGCAGCTGATCTCGCTCTCTTTCTGTTCTATGTGAGTTTAGCATTGTTGCAGCCAGTGCCTGACAGCCCTGTGTTATCCTCGGCAACTCTGATACCAAGGTGCAGTGGGCAGAAGTGTTTAGAGTCCTCCCCTGGGATTGCTAACTGGGGCACGGCACTCTGCTTGACACCCACTGAAAAATTATAAGCAATAACCTTTCAGAGGTAGACTCTAATCAGCAGCTTCAGTTGGATGTTCATAACTACAGACCAGGAATGAACGAAGCAGTGATAACAATGAATTGAGAAAGATACCAAGGACTGCAGTGGTGCTTAGAACAGGTTATTAAGACAGATAGAAGATAGAGTCAAGAATCAAAAGATTGATCCCCCTACTTCTTCTATCTATACACACACATAAAAAACATACCAAATCCCATTATATCATTTAAAGAAAAGATTAATGCAACTATACCAAGACAACCACATAAGAGTCTCTTCTGAAAAAACAATATCCTATTTATCTTCAGAAATATTTCTTTCAGATATTAAAAAGAGGTTATCAATTTCTCTATTTACTGGAATATACAATGAAGGCTGCTTCATAATTATGATGGTTTTTTTCAAAGAATAAAGGACACGACCTAATTTATAATAAGTAAAAGGTAGAGATATTGGCAAAACAAGATGACAATGGGTAGATAATAAAAGGTAAAAATCAATTTTGATCTAGAAATACCTTTCTTTATAAATCCTGCATAATAATTCTAAATTTCTGGATTGCATTCTCTGGAGAGATGTTGACCTGGCTTGAACACCTCTATCTCTAAAGAGGAAAAAAGGTTATCCAAATGCCTGAATAATTCTCTAAAGGAACACTCAAAGAAAAGAACTGTGTCCGAATGAAAAATGTAGAGGATAAACAAAGCAGATTAACTGTGCTACACTGGAGTGAGATAGTGAAAGACTTAATAAAATGAAAAGTGCCAGAGTAGGACCTATCTCCAAGCTTGTAAATAATCTGCAGCCATCAGAAGTATCTCTTTCCACCTACTGAAGCTAAGCAATAAATGAGGACAGAATGACTTCACACAAAATCTCCTGAGTTAGTGTCACAAGACACACTTCAGGCATTCAAAGCAGAAAATAGTGGAGGAAATCTAGCCTCCTGGGAAATCTCTCACGGGTCAGATATTATATGTGAAAATTTCACCCTGGTCTTTGTACCTATATGAGCGGATTGGCAAGTAACAAGTTCTGAGCTCCAAAAATGATACCATCTTGGACTTTAGGTCCAAGGAGAAAAGAAGATAAGAAAATTAAACATTTGGAGTAGGTTTCCAATGAAATATGCATTTATAAACATTTTCTTAAGTAACCTACATGTGTTCTCCAAGATTGATGGATGAGAAGTAGTTTGTGAACAGCTCTGTCATAATTTAATGTTTTCTGAGTTTATTCCAGGAGTTTTAAAAGCTGGGCTAGCAAAGGAAAATGAGACTATGTAAAAAATTTCCTGTGTGATATGCCAGAACTTCCAAAATGTCCATATTAGATTCATGTTGTCTGGCTAGCAGTTCTTGCCTGGGAAACCCCACAGACAGAAGAGCCTGGCAGGCTCCTGGGGTCGCAAAGAATTGGACATGACTGAGCAACTAACACTTTTTTTGTAAAGCTGTCATTGAAAACAACAAACCTGTACTCACATCACAATGCAACCTTGAGAGGAGCCTGTTATTTTTACAAGGCAGGAGTGGGTGTAGCTGTTGAATTAAACTTAGTAATCACGTAAAAAATAAATAAATAAAATAACCTTTCTCCATTCATAACTCCACTGGAGTGACCTTAGCTTCTGCTACATGATCTCTTTCTTCAATATTTTGGTTGATGTGTGCCATAAAGGCCAAGGCTCTATCATAGACACAACCTTGGCTATCAGCCATTGAGTCCTGGCAGGCTGTAGAGCGGTGATGAGAATAAGCTTCTTCAGTTAGCTGGAGGGACTCAGGTCTTTGATATACCATGATGGAATCCTCCAAGAATGTTGTTCTAGGTTAGACAAGAAGATATTGGGACACATCCAAGCAGATAAAAATTGCACACATGTTATAATATGGGTAAGAGGTGACTAGAGAGAAGACCTCAAGAATAAATGTGCTTCAATACCATTAAATTTAATTAATTAAAATGATGCAAATGACATCAAATTTGCCCAGAACACCACCATAGGACCCGAGCCTCATTTATCACTCTGCTAGTTTTTATGCTTGTTTATAAATATGAGAGAAAATCCTTTCTCACCAGTACATGATGAGTGTGGCCACTGAGTCAGTGTCGCCAGGTAATAGCATCCGGTCACTTGATAGTGTTGGTCTGTCCCCAGGCAGAACTGCTGCTAAACCAGGACTCAGTGGTATCAAGAAATGTTATTGGTTGGCTCTGAGTAACTTTTCTCTTTTATCCAAAGTCACATAATTACTAAGTGACAGGGTAGAAAGGCGTGAATCAAATTTTCAAACAAAAATTGCAATCCAATGAAAATTTTGTAGTGTGTCTTTTATGATCCACAAATCATGATTTTTATGTAAGACAAAAAAATAATTCCTGCTGTTTTATGGAATTATTTCTATGCAGGTGTATTTCTGTTAATTAACCTGATTTCTTTTAAATTAACAGAAAAAAATTTACTACTTTTTCCCCTCAACTAAATGTGCAATACAACTGAATGGCCACCAAGAACAAAAAACAACATACACAGGCCAAAAAAATCACAAAAAACAAACCATTGTGCTGTGTATGCTACCCCAAATCAAAACAAGTAGGTGAAAAGGGTCAAATGCAACCAGGTAACAATTTAAATGCATTTTTATTTGCTATTGTTTGTTTTTAAGATGGAATGACTTTCTGCTCTCAGGCAGACACTCACAGTGGGAATCCTAAATCAGAAAAGAAAACTGCTTGAAAACACAGTCTAAAAAAAGAAAAAAGAAAACACAGTCTAAACAGGACCCAAAGTGAATGCCTGCAAGAACTTTGTGAGACCGCAGTGAGGCCACACCTGCAATATCTAACTCTAACAGGCTTCTCCTCCAGATATGTGCTAACTCCTAACCATCTTTAAGTCCTTACTCAAATCTCACCTTTCCAGGAAGGTCAGCTCTGATCCAACTATTTAATGCTACCACCTCCTTCTGGGCTTCCCTGATAGTTCATTTTGTAAGCAATTTGCCTACAATCTAGGAGACCCGGGTTCCATTCCTGGGTTGGGAAGATCCACTGGAGAAGGGATAGGCTACCCACTCTAGTATTCTGGCTTGGAGAATTCCATGGACTGTATAGTCCATGGGGTCGCAAAGGGTCAGACACGACTGAGCCACTTTCACTTTTCTCCAGCTCTGGCACTCCTGATCACACCTAATCTGCTCTTTTCTTTTTCACATAACATTTAACAACATCAAATGTTTTTGGAGTTTACTTCTGTGAACAAACAAGGAAAAATAACAAGTGGCAATGAAAAAAATAAAAGACTCTGAGCGGAGAGGAGAATCTGATTTCCAGGGTTACCACGGTATATTATTTAAAATGCTCAGTTTCAACAAAAAATTGAAAGACACACAACAAAAATATGAAATGTGACAGGTAACAAGAATATATAGACCATACAGGGAAAAAGCAATCAGCAGAACCTGTTCCTGAAGAAACTCAAATATTGGACTGACTTACTTACTTACTTACTAAGTAAATAAATTTACTTAACTAAATTTATTGTGGTAACCAATTTACTACATATATATATATATGGCTTCCCTTGCAGCTCAGTTGGTAAAGAATCTGCCTGCAGTGCAGGAGACCGTGGGTTGGGAAGATTCCCTGGAGAGGGAAATGGCAACCCATTCCAGTATCCTTGCCTGGAAAATCTCATGGACAGAGGAGCCTGGTGGGCTGCAGGCCATGGGGTTGCAAAGAGTTGGGCACGACTGAGCAACCAATACTTACTTACTTACGTGTGTGTGTGTGTGTGTGTGTGTGTGTAGGCATGGTCAGATTATTTTTCCCTATAATCTTCTTTATATCTTTAAGTCCACTGGGAAAACATCTCCCTCATTCATGGTTTTAGTCATTTGTGTCCTCTTTCTTTTCTCATGGTCAGTGTAGCTAAAAGGTTGCCAAACTCTTTCAAAAAAATATAAGACAGAGGAATATTCTGCAGTCATTCTATAAAGCCAAATTATTCTGATACCTTCCAAGATGGCAGAGTAGAAGGACATGCACTCATCTTCTCCTGCGAGAACTCCAAAATTACAACTCACTGCTGAATAACCATCGACAGGAGAATGTTGGATACCACCAAAAAAAGATACCCCACATCCAAGGGCAAAGCAGAAGCCCCAGCCAGATGGTAGGAGGGGCGAAACTGCATTTAGAATCAAACCCACACCCACCAGAGATGCTCAGAGGGTTCAAACAAACCTTGTACGCATCAGGACCCAGAGACCCCACAGAGACTGGGCCAGAACTGTGTCTGAGTGTCTCCTGTGGTGATACAGGTTAGCAGTGGCCTGCTGCAGGGTCAGGGGCTGTGGGTAAAGTGCACCTGCGTATGGCATAAGCCTTCTTGGAGGAGGTCGCCATTAACCCCATCAAAGAGCCTCCAGAACTTTCACAGGACTGGGGAAACAGACTCTTGGAGGGCACAAACAAAACCTTATGCACACCAGGACCCAGGAGAAAGGAGTGGTGACCCCACAAGAGACTGACCCAGACTTGCCCGTGAGTGTTCAGGAGTCTCTGGTGGAGGCATGGGTTGGTGGCAGTCTGCTGCAGGGTTGGGGGCACTGAATGCAGCAGGGCCTACATGGGGCCTTTTGAAGGAGGCTGCAATTATCTTCACTACCTCCACCATAGTTTGGCCTAAGGTCAAACAACAGGGAGGGAACACAGCCCCACCCATCGGCAGAAAACAGGATTAAAGATTTACTGAGCATGGCCCCGCCCATCAGAACAAGATCCAGTTTCTCCCTCAGTCAGTCTTCCCCATCAGGAAGCTTCCATAAGCCTCTCATCCTTCTCCATCAGAGGGCAAACAGAATGAAAACCACAATCACAAGAAACTAACCATTCTGATCACATGGACCACAGCCTTGTCTAACTCAGTGAAACTATGAGCCATGCTGTGTAGGGCCACCCAAAATGGACGGGTCATGCTGGAGAGTTCTGACAAAACATGGTCCACTGGAGAAGGGAATGACAAACCACTTCAGCATTCTTGCCTTGAGAACCCCATGAACAGTATGAAAAGGCAAAAAGATAGGACACTGAAAGATGAACTCCTGAGGGTGGTAGGTGCCTAATATTCTATTGGAGATCAGTGAAGAAATAATTCCAGAAAGAATGAAGAGATGGAACCAAAGCAAAAACTACACCCAGTTGTGGATGTGACTGGTGATGGAAGTAAAGTCTGATGCTATAAACAGCAACATTGCGTAGGAACCTGGAATGTTAGGTCCATGAATCAAGGCAAATTGGAAGTGGTCAAACAAGAGATGGCAAGGGTGAACATCGACATTTTAGGAATCAGCAAAGTAAAATGGACTGGAATGGGCAAATTTAACTCAGATGACGATTATATCTACTACTGTGGGCAAGAATTCCTTAGCAGAAATGGAGTAGCTGTCATAGACAACAAAAGAGTCTGAAATGCAGTACTTGAATACAATCTCAAAAATGACAGAATGATCTCTGTTTGTTTCCAAGGCAAACATTCAATATCACAGTAATCCAAGTCTATGCCCCAACCACTAATGCTGAAGAAGCCGAACAGTTCTTTGAAGACCTACAAGACCTTCTAGAACTAACACCCAAAAAAGATGTCCTTTTCATTATAGGGGACTAGAACACAAAAGTAGGAAGTCAGGAGATACCTGGAGTAACAGGCAAGCTTGGCCTTGGAGTACAAAATGGAGCAGGTCAAAGGCTAACACAGTTTTGCCAAGAGAACACACTGGTCATAGCAAACACCCTCTTCTAACACAAGAGAAGACTCTACACATGGACATCACCAGATGGAGTGGTAGTGGAAATGGCGGGCTGGATGAAGCACAAGCTTGAATCAAGATTGTCGGGAGAAATATCAATAACCTCAGATATGCAGATGACACCACCCTTGTGCCAGAAAGCAAAGAGCAACTAAAGAGCCTCCTGATGAAAGTGAAAGAGGAGAGTGAAAAAGTTGGCTTAAAACTCAACATTCAAAAAACTAAGATCATGGCATCCGGTCCTATCAATTCATGGCATGTAGATGGGGAAACAATGGCAACAGTGACAGACTTTATTTTCTTGGGTTCCAAAATCACTGCAGATGGTGACTGCAGCCATGAAATTAAAAGACGCTTGCTCCTTGGAAGAAAAGCTATGACAAATCTAGACAGCATATTAAAAAGCACAGACATTACTTTGCCAACAAAGGTCCATCTAGTCAAGGCTCTGGTTTTTCCAGTTGTCATGTATGGATGTGAGAATTGGACTATAAAGAAGGCTGAGCACCGAAGAATTGATGTTTTTGAATTGTAGTGTTGGAGAAGACTCTTGAGAGTCCCTTGGACTGCAAGGAGATCCAACCAGTTCATCCTAAAGGAAATCAGTCCTGAATATTTATTGGAAGGACTGATGCTGAACCTGAAACTCCAATACTTTGGCCACCCAGTGTGAAGAACTGACTCTTTGGAAAATGTCCTGATGCTGGGAAAGATTGAAGGCGGGAGGAGAAGGGGACGACAGAGGATGAGATGGCTGGATGGCATCACCAACTTGATGGACATGAATTTGAGTAAGCTCGGGGAGTTGGTGATGGACAGGGAATCCTGGCGTGCTGCTGTCCACGGGGTCGCAAAGAGTCAGACACAACTGAGCGACTGAACTGAACTGATTCTGATAGCAAAACTAGACAAAGATATCACAAGAAAGAAAACTATAAATCAATATATCTTATTAATAAAGATGCAAAATTCCTCAACAAAATACTAACATACTGAATCCAGCAACATATATAAAAATCATATGTTTTATATGAATTATACACTATGACTAAAGATTTATCTCAGGAATGCAAGGAGGTTGAAACATGAAAATCAGCTAATCTAAAACATCATCATACGAAATATAACATTATACCAAATGAAAGAAGCCAGACATAAAGGACCAAGTATTCAATAGCAGCTTTTCCCCAAGACTTATTGTATAAGAAAGTTGGGGAAAATGTCTGAGATGGGCTCTAGTGGTGAGGTTAGTGAGATTCTGAGTTGGAAATTCACCAAAGACATCTTCAAAGAAGGAAAAGGCAATCTTCTAATAGAAAAAAGCATAAAAATCAGAGAAATGTCATGCTATGTCAGGTTATTTCATCCACTTTTAATGTTCTTCCTTTGACAGAATCCTTTGTTTGGGCATATGGGTATCTCCCCTGATATCAACTTCCAAAGATCTGTGGCTTCCTCTCCCATTATCTAAATTCTTGAACTGCTATATCGTATTCATGAATTGACATGAACTGCTTTTGTATAAGCATGGCAAAAAATGTTAGATACATTATAGAGTAATTTCAATTCTACAAGAGTCTCATAAACTGAGAGCACTGACATAATATAGTTAGTACACTGGTACCTATTTGAAGATTTTTTTTTCTGTTAGAGGGGAATGTGTTCATGCTAAGTTGCTTCAGTCTTGTCCAATTCTGTGTGACTGTATGGATTGCAGCCCACCAGGCTCCTCTGTCCATGGGATTCTCCAGGCAAGAATACTGGAGTGGATTGCCATGCCCTCCTCCAGGGGATCTTCCTAACCCAGGGATCGAACCTGCATCTCTTATATCTCCTACACTGGCAGGAGGGTTCTTTACCACTAGCACCACCTGGGAAGCGTGTTAGAGGAGAATAACAGGTTCTAAAACAGGAATATAGAAAAAGACAAAAGATTTTGTCTTTCTCCTTTAGAACTGCGTTTTAGAGTTTAAGATTCAAACGCAGTAAACATTTTGATTAATATTATGCTTCTATTGTGGCCTTTGGGTCAGATAGGCTTCTTATATTATCCCAACCACCACCCATACTGCCTTTTTATTTCTGAAAGACCAGGAATTTGGAGAACACTGTGTCAGGAGAAGACTCTGGCAAGATAAAGGAGAGTATGTGATGATCAAGGATGCATTCCCTTTGCCATCTATAGATACGCAGGCACGCACATTTCTGTTAGCTTTGCAGATATAAGCTCCATAAACACAAGTCATCTTGTCTTACGTCCACCACTGTCATATCTCCAGAATCTAACTTGTCAGAGTTGTCGGGACTCAGTGATTCTAACGCTCATCACTTCCATGAAATACGACCTAGCAGTGCCCAATTCACACTCAAATCTCAGAGGCAATACGGCTTCTATATCCTTGTTGGCCAAGCCAATTTGATTTCTGGCTTAACTTGAAAGGAAGTAGTCAAAATAAGTTTAAAAATCCAAATAAAATATTTTCAGCAATCACGAAGGGGAGAAGGGAATAACTATTAACTGTCATTACACCATTTTGCCCTACTATTATTTTGTGTTCTTCCAAGAGTACCAAGTCATTTATTGATTTTTTTTTACATTAGAATACATAATTTGACATATTAAAGTTTTTTTGTAAATCTACTCTCAGGTAAAATTATGGTGAATAAACAAGGATTGGAATTTTCTCCACTCAAGCTTCTGCTTTTTAAAACAGATGACAACTGATGAGCCCAAATCTGAACCAAAATGGCAAAGTAGAAATCTCTACCGGCAGTTCAAAGCCACAGAACCTTTAAAAATTATAACATTTTAAAAGTTCCTTTGGAACTAACATCCATATCCCATTAGTACTGTTAAGTAGTATAAAGAATATGTACCATATTACTTTTATCAAATCTGGAAAATCTTGAATTCCAAAACTATAGACTTGGAGTTCAGCTGAGGCAATGGGACAGGAGATTAGAAGAAAAGCCCTGTGTATTACACTTGTGTTTAAACAGGAAAGTTGGGCAAATTATAATCTCTCTGTTTCATTATTTGGAAACAAGGGAGTTGGTCCAGATGAATTCTAAAATCCTTGATTAAATTCTAAGATTCTACCTGATCAACTTATATTTTGAAACATATAAATTATGTTCAACTTGGATTATTTTGAAATTCTATTAAATTAGGGGCATTTAACTTTGCCCGGAATGTGTGACAAGCACACATTATTAGATGTCCCTGCAATTATGCCATTTAATTCAGTGTTAGTACCTGCTGTGCCAAATACAGATGATATGCCTTCCATAATGGTCCTGTGGATATTGGGATGAGACAGGACAAATGCAAATGTCCAAAATGCAACCTTAAAAAGAAAAACATGTGTCAAAAAGTATAACCTTCTTTGAAGGTGAACAAAAGAATACACAGTATTAGCCACAAACAGTTAAAATATTTAAGTTAAAAGCATGTTAGTAAAGAGTATCTTCGAAAACAGCTAGATGTTATGAACAAAGAGATGTTATATTATCTCTGAGGGGTTAGCTTTACAATTTTATTCTGCCACTATAGTTTTACTATATTGTTTATATGGAGTAAATTATCTTCACTACAAATAAAATGGGAAAATCAGGATTTTTTATTTTATTAATATACAATATAAAATATTATACCAACGCATATTAGAATTTTAGAAACAACAAATTATGACACTTAAGCAAGTTAGTCCAAAACAAAGATATTTTTAAAGATTCAATCTCTTTGAAATACAAATTAGCAAATCATATATTCTGTAAATGAAACACGGTAATTTTAAATAAGCCTCAGAAACTATACCTAAAATCTCATAAACTCAATACCAAAAATAGGGTTCTTTCACACCCTATTGAGCAAGGAGGCTTGTAAACATACTGAACACAGTATGTTTGCAAGTTCTCACTCTAGGCCAAACAAAATTATTTCACATCTTTACTCATCATGGTATTATAAAATACCACAACCAATAAAATACCACCAACCAATAAAATTATACTGCTATACATCAAAGACATACAGATGGCTGACAAGCACATGAACAAGATGCTCAACATTACTAATTACTAGAGAAATGAAAATCAAAACCACAATGAAACATCCCCTCACACTGGTCAGAATGACTGTCATTGAAAAGAGTACAAATAACAAATGCTGGAGAGGATGTGGAGGACATGAAACCCTCGTACACTGCTGCTGGGAATGTAAATTGGTGCAGCCACTATGGAAAACAGTACAGAGGTTCCTTATAAAACTAAAACTAGAACTACCACATGAACCAACAATTTCATTCCTGGGTATATATCCAGAAAATATGAAATACTAATTCAAAAAAATACATGTACTCCAATGTTGATAGCAGCATCCTTTACTATAGCCAAGACATAGAAGCAACCCAATCACCCATTAACAGATGATTGGATTAAGAAGATGTAGTACATATATGCCATAGAATATTACTCAGCCATAAAAAGAATGAAATACTGCCATTTGCAGCAACACTGATGGACCTAGAGAATATTGTGCTTAGTGAAGTAAGTCAGACAGAGAAAGGCAAATGATATCACCTATATGTAGAATCTAAAAATATATATATATATACAAATGAATGTATAGGAAAAACAGAAACACACTCATAGATATAGAAGACAAAATTGTGGCTAACAAAGGGAGAGAGACGGTGGAAGGACAAATTAGGGGTATGGGATTAACAGATACAAACTACTAAAATAGATAAGCAATAAGGATGTACTGGACAGCACAGGAAATTATACCCATTATCTTGTAATAACATATAATGAAGTATATGCTGAAAAAATACTGAATCACTCTGCTGTACACCTAAAACTATATACAGTATAGTAAATAAACTACTGGAGTGGGTTGCCAAGACCTCCTCCAGGGGATCTTCCCGACCAGAGCTTGAACCCACATCTCCAGCATCTCCTGCACTGCAGGCAAATTTTCATCCACTGAGCGACCTGGGAAGCCCCAAATAAACTACAATTCAATTGAAAAAAAAAAAACCAAAAAATTTTTCCTTTAGTTCAGGTAGATGTTTTTGCTTCTATTTTAGATTACACATTAAAGAAAACATACCAAATCATTAAAAGAAGCTTGGGTTTCCCTTTCATCCTTTTTTTTTTGTAAACACATATTGTGAAAGAATTCATCTAGGAAAACCAATCCTGAAAAGACTCAGATTCATTTAAGTTTTTTTGTCTGTCGTCAGAGACTGCTAAGCATCTTTAAATGATCCCAATGCTCCCCTCTGTGGTCAGAAGAGGAAGAACAAGCAATTGAAAAGAAGTGCTTGCGCTTAGTCACGTCTGACTCTTTGTGAGCCCATGGACTGCAGCCTGCCAGGCTCCTCTGTCCATGGGAATTCTCCAAGCAAGAATACTGGAGTGGGTGGCCATGCCCTCCTCCAGAAGATCTTCCCAACCCAGGGATCGAACTCAGGTCTCCTGCATTGCAGGCGGACTCTTTACTGACTGAGCCACCAGGGAAGTGCTTGGACAAAACTAAATTCCATCCTACTCATTGCTGTGCCCTTCGACAGTAAACTGGTACCGTGGGGATAAACATGGTGCTTTTTACATAAACAAGTGAACGGAGAACCGAGCCCTCTACAATCCCAACACAGGCTTTCTGTGGTGTATTCCAGATTAGGATACACTGACCCAAGATATCAACTAGTTCATTTTTAGAGGAAACATGCTCAGCGAGCTCTCATCGCCTTCTCCCAACAAGGGCGTGTTCTACATTATCGATAAGGGGAAGTACTTAATTACTGGAATTACTGGATTTAATTAATAGCCACTCCATACTCAATCCATCTTTTAAAAAAATTTTATTATATTGAAGTAAATCGATTTATAATGTTGAATTAATTTCTGCTGTACAGCAAAGTGATTTAGTTATATATATTTGTATATATATGTATACATGTGGGTGAGTGCATGCTCAGTCGCTTCAGTTTGTCTGGCTCTTTGCGACTCCATGGACTGTAGCCCACCAGGCTCCTCTGCTCATGGGATTCTCCAGGCAAGAATACTGGAGTGGACACGTGCACCCCAATGTTCATTGTAGCACTGTTTATAATTGCCAGGACATGGAAGCAATCTACATGTCCATTAGCAGACGAATGGATAAGGAAGCTGTGGTCCATATACACAATGGAATATTACTCAGCCATTAAAAAGAATTCATTTGAATCAGTTCTAATGAGATGGATGAAACTGGAGCCCATTATACAGAGTGAAGTAAGCCAGAAAGATAAACACCAATGCAGTATACTAACGCATATATATGGAATTTAGAAAGATGGTAACAATAACCCTATAGGCAAAACAGAAAACGAGACACAGATGTACAGAACAGACTTTTGGACTCTGTGGGAGAAGGCGAGGGTGGGATGTTTTGAGAGAATAGCATTGAAACATGTATATTATCAAGGGTGAAACAGATCACCAGCTCAGGTTGGATGCATGAGACAAGTGCTCAGGGCTGGTGCACTGGGAAGACCCAGAGGATGGGATGGGGAGGGAGGTGGGAGGGGGGATCAGGATGGGGAACACATGTAAATCCATGGCTGATTCATGTCAATGTATGGCAAAAATCACTACAATATTGTAAAGTAATTAGCCTCCAACTAATAAAAATAAATGAAAAAAAAAAAGAATACTGGAGTGGGTTGCCATTTCCTCCTCCAGGGGATCTTCCCAACCCAGGGATCGAACCTGTGTCTCTTTGTGTGTCTTCCTTGGCTGGTGGATTCTTTAACACTGGTCAACCTGGGAAGCATGTATATATGTATATACAACTAAATCACTTTGCCGTACATCAGAAATTAATACAATATTACATATATTTTCATATTTCTTCCATTAAGGTTTATACAGGATATTGAATATAGTTCCCTATGCTATACAGTAGAGCTTGTTAATTAAAGACTCAGAGTTCAAGTGGGGGAAAATATATCTTAGTGATATTGTATAGATTTTCAGTTATACAAAAGAGGGGTTTAAAGTTTTATGTGGTTAATTAGAGTTTTAGAGATTGACTAAAATTGGCTATTACTTATTTTTAAAGCATCCTCAAGGAATTCAGTTAAACTATAAATGGTTGTACAGTGGTGTTAGTTACTGTGTTTGATGCCTCTTAATAGATTTTCTTCTAAAAATCTATATTATATTCTACATAAAATCTTTTAAATAAAAAAATTACTCTTTTAAAAAGAAAAGAAAGCCACATAGAAGAACAATGGTATGTAAGAAGTTTATATACATTAGAAGTGAAGTCACTCAGTCGTGTCCGACTCTTTTTTTTTTTTTTGTGACCCCATGGACTGTAGTCCAACAGGCTCCTCCATCCATGGGATTTTCCAGGCAAGAGTACCGGAGTGGGTTGCCATTTCCTTCTCCAGGGGATCTTCCCAACCCAGGGATCAAACCCGGGTCTCCTGCATTGTAGGCAGACGCTTTACCATTTGAGCCACAGGGAAGTCCACTTATACACATTACTGAGTCAACAAATAAGAATATGTGACCTTGGGACTGTTGTGCACCATATTTGGCAAAAAAGCTCAAAACTGCTCCCAAAAGTACCAGTTCATGTTTTCTCAGAGGGGTCAAGTCCATGGTGAGGGCTGGGGAAAAAGAGGAAGGACCACTGGGCTTGCTGAGCTTCTGAAGCAGCCACCAACATGCCTTTCCATCATCTTAAAGAGGTAAGAAGACAGGAAAGAAGAGATGGGGCGGAAAGCTCTGCGTGTTGAGTCAGGGAGATGAACTGAGCATGTTTTTCAGCCTCATTTGTTCTTCCATCCGGAACTAGATTTACTAGGGATCATCCCTGGTTATGCAGTGGCTAAGACTCGGAGCTCCCGATGCAGCAGGCCCAGATTGGATCCCTGGTCTGGGAACTAGATCTCACATGCCACAACTAAGAGTTCGCATGCTGCAACTAAGGCTTCTACATGGCGCAACCAAGACCGAAGGTCCCGTGTGCCACAACTAAGACCCAGCACAGCCAAATTAAAACCAACCAACCAACAAACGAAACCCTTAACAAATACTGGTGTAATCTCTCTAACAGGTCAGATAGTCTTCTACCAACCATGGTAAACACAAAACTTACAGAAGACATACTTCCTGTCCAAAGGACTTTCACGTCTTTTGAAAGTATGAGAGAGATACAAGAGAAAAAAATGAGCTAAATATACAGGCAGCAGATGGTACAGACAATAAATGCTATGGGAATTGAGGGTGGGATGGGGAGGGGTGAGGGGATGGTCACTACTGAAAGTGTTTAGAAAGAGCTTCAGAGAAGCAGATTGAAAAGGTAAAACATCAACTTTGAGATTGGTTTGGAACAATGTTCTTGAAAAGTTTATTTGGTAGTCAGGAGTTTCTTGGACTTTGGAAATGGGTTTCTGTAGAAATAATTTCATAAATCGTGGTTAATATCTTGGACCAGTCCACTGAAATTCACCAAGACTTGGGTCTCATAACAGAGCCTCCTGGGGCCCTGTACCAAGCCCGTCTGAAGCCTGAGCTCTGAGTTCCACGGCCCTTGAGACAGAGCATGGAGTAGGATGTGATCTAGGCACCAGGGAAGCACAGGCCTCATAATCCACACCTCTGGCAGGGCTTTTGGAGGCTCTCCAGGCCACGATGGGAGATTATAGAAGCTGGGAACAGCAGTAGCTACTCCCACCCTAGGGCATTTGAGAGGTCAAGTTTTGGAAGCCAAGGCAGTTCATTATTAGTGGGCCACTGAACGAAATGACTAATTGAAACCATGGTGTTGCTTTTTATAAGAAAAGAAAGTGAATGTTTTTTGAGCCAGGGACTGTAAGCCACTTTCCACTCCTTAAAAACATAATGCTCACAATACCCTATGAGGCAGATAACATTCATCCTATCTTACAGATATGGACACTAGGGCTTGCAGTTAAACAATTGGCCCATTGTCATATGGTGCTGTGATTAGGCATTGGACTTGACTCGAAAGCCAGGCCAGGGTCTCTGCCTGCACACCAGCTGCCTCTTGGAAGTGCCAACAAGAACCAGTAAGATGGAACTTTCACTGATCATCAGACACTTGCTTTCTGAAATCATTGATTTAAATTCTTTCGCACCAGTGCCAGGAACAGATTCCAAAAAACTGACTTCCCCTGGGTCAGATCAATGGGGCTTTGTGTCCCTTTCTTCCAGGGGGTCCTTTCTAATGAGATCTTGAAAATTAATCCTGTGACAGGAGTGACTGTTTTGTTGCTGCTTTGGGAGTTGCTTTTGATATCTGCCTTTTAATTTTGCTCTAGCTTAATCAGTTTCCAAAAGCATTGCATAAGGAAAAATCAGAGAATAGTGTTAGAGGTACAAAAAGAAAGGGAAAGGGAGACTTTCTACTTTCTCCTACCCTAGATTAAATATATATTTTAGTGACTGACACACACTTGAAAAGAGAAGCCAAAATTTCTATTTCTGCTCTTTACAGAATCCACCTGCAATGCAGGAGACCCTGGCTGGGTTTCTGGGTTGGGAAGATCCGCTGGAGAAGGGATAGGCTACCCACTCCTGTATTCTTGGGCTTCCCTTGTTGTGGCTCAGCTGGTAAAGAATCCACCTGCAATGCGGGAGACCTGTGTTCGATCCCTTGGTTGGGAAGATCTCCTGGAGAAGGGAACAGCTACCCACTTCAGTATTCTGGCCTGGAGAATTCCATGGACTGTAAAGTCCATGGGCTCGCAAAGAGTTGGACATGACTGAGCAATTTTCACTTTCTTTATAATGGGTTACAGGAAACCAAAATATTGATACTTATCCTTCCACAACTTTTACCAGAGGAAGGAGAAACAAATAATACTGAACACATCTTATTTCTATTTGTTAGAAGAAAAAAGAATACATTTAACATTACAGGTGGGTTAAAAGTTCCAGTTCAGTAGAAAACAAATACATAAAAAGTTTAACCTTTAAACTCTCAAATTATATAAGTGCAGCTTGAGCTAACATAAAATCCTCCTGACACAGGAGACTGCTGTGCATCGATCATGAAGTGTCAGACAAGTCTTGTAGCTTTATTCTAATTCATAACAGTTTTAAAAGGAAACAGTTAAAAAACCTCTGCTCTCATCCCCACCACCCGAACTGCTAAGAAGGGCTCAGTGCAACTACATTTCTGTGCCAACAACGAGGCTTATAGGGAACACCTGCTTTCCTTCTGAGGGTCTGGAATGTTGATGATGCTAGGCAGAGGGTGCTTTTGTGATCAATCCCCCAAGAAAATCTTGGACACTGAGTCTCTAATGAGCTTCCCTGCTTCATAACACTTCCCAAAGTTTGTCACAACTTAATTGTTGGAGGGATGATGTACGTCTTGTGTGACTCTGCAGGGAGAAGACTCTTGGAAGCTTGTACCTGGTTCTCTCTGGACTTCACCCCCCGCCCCCATCTCCCTTTTCCCTTTGCTGATTTTGCTTTGTATCCTTCTGCTGTAACAAATCTTATCTGTGACTGCAAAAGGAAAAAAAAAAATCTCCTTTTTCTTTAGAAGTGTAGTGAGTTCTAACATCACCAGCTCCACTCATGGGGAAGCTTCCAGGTCTACATCATGCCAAGAGGAAGGATACACAGAAGGAGAATGGGGTCAAGGGAAGACAAAGAACTCATGATCCCTAGGTAGCAGCTGGTTTGTCTCACTGAATCCTCACAATAATCTCGTAGAGAAATGAGGGTTATGGATTATTAAAAGGCTCAAACATAGGACCATACTAGGAATTTTACTATCCCTTTTTACCAATAAGGGAATGGAGGATCAGAGAGTCTGTTACCTCCATGAGATCCTATGCTGTGGCTAGGATACCTGGATTCGGCCCAGTTTTAACTGAACTACCCATTGATCCACTCTCTCCCCAATAAATGGCAGGGGTCAAGACTTCCTCATCTTTACAGCACCGACATTAAGCATGCTGCCCAACGCGGAAAGTACAGAAAGTGCTCCATACACCGGTGTTGTCACATCTGACCCAAAAGTGCAAATTTTTTCCTTAGGCTCTTACATGCTGCCTTACAAAGAACAGAATGTACTTCAGATCTCTGCTGTGCCTCCTTTGTGATCGTAACAGATTTCCTTAGGCACTCAGTTTTGTTTTCCTATCTCACAACCAAATCCAAGACAGTCATTTTCTTCCCCATAACAAGTGAAAAAAAAAAATTTTTTTTTTTTAAATTCCCTAGTGGCTCAGTGGTAAAGAATTCACCTGCCAATGCAGGTGATACAGATTCCATCCCTGGTCCAGGAAGATCCCACAGGCCATGGAGCCACGAAGCCCGAGCACCAACAACTTCTGAGCTTGTGCTCTAGAGTCTGGGAGCTGCTGAAGCCTGCAGGCTGGAGCCTCAGCTCTGCAGCAAGAGAAGCCACTGCAGCGAGAAGCCCACGCACTGCAACTAGAGAGTGGCTCCCGCCCTCTGCAACTAGAGAAAAGTCTTCACAGCAGCAAAGACGCGACCCAGCCAAAAATAAATGAATAAATAAATAAATTACAAGAAAGGAAGGACAATGAAGGGAAAAAACTGAAAGTACAGCAGACTGAAATGCATGCCTTCCTTTACTAACATACTTACAGGGACAGTATTGGACAGAGAAGCCCAAAGTAGTAAGAGCCCATAATTGGGACTCTTCTGTTCATTTGCTTCCATCTCTAGGAGATCCAGTACAGCCTGCATGACTGTCTGTTTAAAGCAAAAAAAAAAAAAGAAAGAAAGAAATATTGTCAAACCAGAGCTATGTGACCAAGACTAATGTTAATAAAGATCACCTTTCTTTAATCGGAAAAGAACATTTTTCTTTAATCTGAAAGATACGATTTTTGCTATTCTTAGGTTTGCGATTTCAGGCATGCTAAGGGATTTACATACTTACTGGTAGAACAGTAATTGGAAGTAGGGACTCTGGGGTTCAACACTCTTACCACATTAGTTCAAATCCCAGCTTAATTTTTTTAAACACTTTATTTTTTAAGAGCAGTTGTAGGTTTACAATAAAACTGAGAGGAGAGTACAGAAATTTCTCATATAACCCTTACCCCCACATCTGCGTAGCCTTCACCATTGTCGTCAGCATCACTTACCAGAACTGTACATTTCTTTTTTTAACCAAGGATGAAACTAAATGGATATATCATAATCATCTAAAGTGTATAGCTTACCTTAGGATTCATTCTTGGTGTTGTAAACCCTGTGGCTTTGGACAAATGCATAATGACATCTATTATCATTACAATATCACACAGAGTATTTTCATGTCCCTAAAACATCCTCTAAGTTCTGTCTACTAATCTCTGCCCAGTCCCTAACAACCATTGATCCTTCTACTTTCTTCATAGTTTTGCCTTTTCCAAAATGTCACATAATTGGAATCAGACAGTACGTAGCCTGCTCATATTAGCTTCTTTCACATAGGGATATGCATTTATGGTTCCTCCATGTCTTTTCATGGCTTGATAGCTCATTTCTTTTAAGCACTAATACTCTATTCTCTGTAGGTAGCACAGTTTATCCATTTATCCACTTACCTATTGAAGGGCATCTTGGTTGAGTCCAAAACAGTATAAATATTGCAATACTCTAAAACTATGCAGAGAACTGACATTTGACATGGACGGTGCCAGGTCAGATCAGGGCTACATCCAAGGCCACCTACTGTGGCTGTTCTCAGGTCATCACACAAATTCCATGAAAGCATTTCCTTCATTGGAAGGTTTCCCAGATTTGCCTCTGCCAATGGTCATCTCCAGCACCATGAAGAAACTCAGACATTGTAACATTTTCATTAAACTTACTTGTGCACTGTGAATCTTAAATAGGCAATACAAATAATAGTAGCTAAAGTCTAGTCACTGCTTTGGAAGGCAAGTACTGTTTTAAGGGCTTCGCAGGAATCTAAGTATTCAATGCTCACCCCAGCTCCAAGGAGTAGATCTGTTATTTTCACTGTTTCACATTTGAGGAAATGAAGGCACAATTAAGTTGGGGAACTTTGCTAGAGACATACAGATCGTCACTGGTTGAGCTGGGACTGAATCCTGGGAGTCTGGCCCCTGGCTCCAGTGCCCACAATCTTAGCGACTAGGCTATCTGCCCTTTGAAAGTGAAAGTCACTCAGTCATGTCTGACTGTTGGCGAGACCCCATGGACTGTAGCTTGCCAGGCTCCTCTGTCCATGGAATTCTCCAGGCAAGAATACTGGAGTGGGTGTAGCCATTCCCTTCTCCAGGGGATCTTTCCAATCCAGGGATCGAACTCAGGTTTCCTGCATTGCAGGCAGATTCTTTTCTTTACCATCTGAGCCACCAGGAAAGCCCTTTGGGACAATCTTAGCCACTAGGGCTATGCTGTCCCTTAGAGACTCAATCCTTAACTCATGGATTAGGGATCTGGAGAAGTGCATTACACTACAATGCAGTGGTTTTTCTTCAGATTCTATAATATGGAAAACACCAATTACATCACTATCAAAGTAAACACATGACTAGAGGCTGTTCCTGTTACTTACAAAGAATGTAATGTTTCAAAAGTGATTAACCCTGGCTTTCTGATTTTAACAATCCTCTGTTTTCCAGGTATAAGTTGTTGTGAAAAATAAATGAGTAATGAATTTGTGAAATGTGTAATACTATGCCTGGCACACAGTAAGCACCCCATGAATGTTAGTGATGTCTTATTGTTTTTGTAACAATGGATTAGCAGGTTTGAAAATAATTTAAGTATAAATTTCATTTACTCTTGATTTCTATCAGATTTACAATGCAAGTTGTTATGGTACAAAGTTAATATTTCATTGAAAACCCTACAGATATATTTCATTCTCTTGATAGGCTATTCTGTGGCACAGTTTTAAATAAAAACATTAGTTTAATATATATCTAGATATATATCTAGAATAACATGGGAGAAGTCATTCATGTTAAAATATGATAAAATTATGATGTGATAAGAGTGTGTATAATATTAAAATAAAAAATCTTCTTCTAGTCTTTTGCTTAACTAGGCCATTGAGGGACTTCCCTGGTGGTCCAGTGACTAAGACTCTGTGCTCTGAATGCAGATGCCCTGGGTTCAATCCCTGGTCAGGGAACTAGAGCCCACATGCTACTGCTAAGACTTGGTGCAGCCAAAAAAAACACAAACAAATCCCTAAGTCATTGAAATCTACTTATACAGTAAAAGACAACAAAATCTTTTATTTTCTTCTTAGCCCATGTTTTTAAAAGATTGTTGGTATAAAGACATAAACTCTGTGTGAATACTGCTGGAGGAAAACAGAAACAAAAAAAAAATTTTTTTTAAGTTAAAAATTCCCTAATTTTTTATTCCCAGTACCACTACCACAATTTACAGGGCAATATACCTGATGTAATGAAAACAAAAAGACAAAGCTACAACAGATAAAAGACCTCAGGAATGTAACATCTAATTGACACTACACTGCATTCATCAATAGCTGCACTTTTTGCAAACTGTGGGTATAACAGTCCTGAACAGTAGGGTTTCCTGTTTAAGCTGCAGACACTTTTCTGACTATGGATCATCATTCCTTCTGTGGCAGATTTTTACAATTTCTCTAATGCATTTGGGATGACTGTCTCAAAGAAGTCTATAGCTTTCCTGACAACTCTTTGCCCTCTCTTCTGCTAAGAACTGTAGTCCTTTTCTGAGTGTTCAGAACTTTCTGCTACCATTACCACCACTTCCACCACCAGATCCATAAGCACCACCATAGGGACTGCCCGAGCTTCTTCCACCAAAACCGCCCCCTTTCACGGGTCCATAATTTGATTGCTGTTGTCCATTGTAATTTCCAAAATCATTATAGTTTCCACCACCACCAACAGTTACCTCCGAAACCTCCTCCTTCATCGTAACCATCATATCCTCCACCACGACCACCATATCCACCACCTTGGTTTCCATATCCTGTCCACCACCACCATAGCCTCCTTACTACTATAACCAGGACCACCGCCATAGTTGCCACCATCACCTCCAAGTCCATTGTATCCACCATCACCTCCTCCATAACTCCTTCTGTTGCCACCACCTCCACCACCATAGCCCCCTCTTCCACCAAAGTTTCCACGTCCTTTGGCCTTTCCAAGGCCAAAGTTACGTCCACCACTTCCAAAGTTTCCTCCATGACCCATAAGGTTGCCAGATCTACCTCCATGACCTCTTTGGCATCCAGCAGATTGCATCTCTTGTTTAGAAAGGGCCTTTTTTAAAAAATGAGGTCACACAGCTCACGAGTGTTCCAGCTGAATTCAGTCCCAGCCATAAACAATGAATAAGCTTCACCAAAGTTCAAAATTTGTCTTTATTCAAAGAGGGAGTTCAAGTACTTATGATTAAAGTACCTCATTTCTTCAGAGTAAGAAAAATAAATGCTATTCTAGAATTATTGTCAGTGGGGAGTTTTAAGTGAAGTGAAGTGAAAGTCACTCAGTCATGTCCAACTCTTTGCGACCCCATGGACTATATGAAGTGAAGTGAAGTGAAAGTCACTCAGTCATGTCTGATTCTTTGCTACCCCATAGACTATACAGTCTATGGAATTCTCCAGGCCAGAATACTGGAGTGCGTAGCCTTTCCTGTCTCCAGGGGATCTTCCCAATCCAGGGATCGAACCCAGGTCTCCCGCATTGCAGGTGGATTCTTTGCCAGCTGAGCCACAAGGAAATCCCGGGAAGTTTTAACTGGGGCACTGAAACCCCTGTTTTCTAGGCTCCTAGATTACAGATCTACTTGGGTCCAGCTTTTATATACACATGGCTTTACCTCTAAATCCCGGAAAATAATGCAAAGAAAAATGTGTTTGTCTAGATCTGTTTGTACAATAGAATTCTTAGCTGAGGCAAAGTCTGTCAGTGAAGGGCATCCTAGTCTAACTTCCTTTCCTTTTGGCTAACTGTTGACTGTTTAATTCTGAATAATCTGTATATGGTGATGATTATTTTTTTTGTACTTTACTGTATTATTATTTTTTTTTAATTTAACAAAATAAAAGGCAATGTGATTTTCCCCTTTTCTGTCTTTTCAGAAATGCCTTGCAGAATATAATGGCGGCTTAAGATATACAGCAAAGATTGTTTGCATTAAAGAATTTAATCCTCCAGCTGTCCTGGTACCCAGTCTAACTTTCTATCCCCTTCATTCAGGAGGGAGATCCCCAAACATTCACACATTCATTTTTTTTTTTCTAAAGTGAACTTCCCCTCCAGTGTTCAGCAGAGTTGTTGAAAATAACACTTGCTATTGTTAACTAAAAGCAAACGAACAAAAACGTTTGATGTCATCTTTAAGTGCTAAAAGACAGGAAGTGATTTCTTCAGTGAGGATAACAATGATAAACTCTTCCATAGTCTTTACTCTGTTCCAAGTGCTTTCCAAATACTAACTCACTGGATCCCACAACTTTATGAAGTAGGTGACAAAACTGACACCAAGAGGCTAAGTACCACATCCAAGGTCACAGAGCAGTGACTGGATCTGCATCCAGGCAGTTCAGGCCAAAGGATGCTCAGCCTCCCAGGGTGAGTCTGGAGAATCGGGTAATTTTCCAAAGCTTCCAGGGATTCTAATGAGTGGTCAGGACGGAGAACCATGCATTAGCAAGCATCAGAACCATCTGGAAGGTGCATTAAACCACAGATGGCTAGGCTCCCAGGGTTTCTGCCTGAGTGGTTCCCAGGTGATGCTGGTACCATTGGTCTAGGGACCACACGTGGAGAACAATAGATCCAGGACACTTGGAAGAGGGACTCCTGGTGCCTTGCTCTTTAAGTTTTATATCATACTACCTGGTTGCATTTGAAGAGAGAAACAATGAGTGGTGGAGACCTCAGGGGAAAAAGTCAACTTTGTCAAGCTTTATTATCTTTGCCTAACTGGCTGTAACTGCCACCTGAGACTGTTGACACAAACAACTTTATAATCAATGTGTGTATGCTAAATTGCTTCAGTCATGTCCAACTCTTTGTGACCCTATGAACCGTAGCCTGCCAGGCACCTCTGTCCATGGGATTCTCCAGGCAAGAATACTGGAGTGGGTTGCCATGTCCTCTTATGGGGCACAGTGATCTTCCCGACCCAGGGATTGAACTGGCGTCTCTTACATCTCCTGCATTGGCAGGTGGGTTCTTTACCACTGTGCCACCATAAATCAATTTAAAAAGAAACTCAGACTATTGTGTTATTTTGTTATCTGTAGTCTCAGTTTTTCCTTTATGGAAAATAGGGTTAATTCCTTCCTCCCTGTTGTGAGGATGTAATAATAAAATAACATATGTAAACATCCGACACAGTGGATGGCAAAATGGTATCTAATGCATTTCATGATCTTCAGCAACAACTACAACCACAAAAAATCTAAGGAATACTTACCAGGGAATTATCTTTTGCAGATTTGTATGTTTTTATATCTGGAATGTTTTTCTCAAAAAGTTCTAGAAGCCATTTTTTGGATTTTGACCAGTTTCTAGGTGAGAAAGAATACGTGTATAAATTAACTGAAAAGCACTCTAGGAGTAATAGATCACAGCAGAAAAGGGACATGGTCTATGGAATTTTAATTCTCCAAACATCTTCTTTTTGAGTGGGAACGTCATGAGAGGTCTTCCTTCAGATTTATCAGTATCCAAGGGAAACTGAGGGGCCAAGGCAGTCACATTTTAGTGTCTTTTGCAAAGAAATGTTTGCATCCCTAAAGGACCGGCGCTGAGTAAGAAAACAGGGCCTATGACTTGCTCAGTCTAAGTTTACTCTGGCTGTTGCCTGTGTCAGGAGGATGAAAAACTAGTACCGGACCTGTGACTGGGTTAAATGAGGTAAAGCAAACTGACGAAGAGCGTTTTAATCTTTTCTGACCAGTCATCAGTGTAGACCAACTGCCAAGAAACTAAAAAAAAAAAAAATCACATTACTTTGTAATCAAACCGTTTCACAAACTTTTTTTTTTGTTTCTTTTTTGTTTGTTTGTTTGTTTCATAAACTTTTTCTGAGCCAATTGTAAGAAATACAATTGACCACAACTACTGTTGCCTCAGCGGAGAATAAGGACAAGGTCTGATTCTAACTCAGGTCACACTTGATAATGCAGGAATGACTGGTAAGAGTAAGCTGGAAATGGCATAGAAGGGAAATGGCATAGAAGGTCTCAAAACAGACTCTTCGTTTCTTTCTCATATTTTCCCCTTCCCCTCTTGTTTTTGTTCCTCAAAATGAGACTAAAGAAATAATATCCATCACTCTTCTTCAGTTCCTCCCTCAATTCACACACACACACCTAACTGGTCATAAGAATTAGCTTCTGTCTCTTCCACTTAAACTGCTATTATATCCACTTAGAACAAAGAAAGGAGTGACAAATATGAATGGCTGAGGGGAGCTTGAAAAGGGAATTAATACAGGAAACAGCTCTCTACCTGAAGAGGCATTCTGGCAACTGGGACCCATATTCGAAACCTTCGTCATAAGCTTGAAAGTGCTGATGAAACTCCCTGATTTTCCTCTCATCTGAGGGAAACAGACCTTTTTTAAAGAGTATGTTCACTGTGACGGGGTAAAGGAGGTGCCTGCAAAGATAGAAACACATAAAATGTCAGAGCCAGTGACCAAAGAAGAAGGCACAGGATACAAGAAGGTATTATTCAACAGCTATATGTTAGGGGTAGACAATCATATGTGGGGCTGCCAAGGCGATAGTGGTAAAGAACCTGCTTACCAATGCAGGAGACATCAGAGACGCCAGTTCAATCCCTGGGTTGGGAAGATCTCCCGGAGGAGGGCATGGCAACCCACTCCAGTATTCCTGCCTGGAAAATCCCATGGACAGAGAAGCCTGGTGGGCTACAGTCCATGGGGTCGCAGAGTCAGACACGACTCAAGAGACTTAGCACACACACATGCACGCAATCATATGTGATAAATTTGGTGGGGGGAAGTCACTCTTAAGAGCTTTTAATATTTGCTTGCTGTGCTCAAGATAACTTAGGCGTAAAATTGTGGTCTTATTTATCTAAAGATTTTCAAATGCTTTCTAATCAAGTATTGTTCGATCCTGATAAATGTGAGCTTAAAACTAAGGTGGTGTTTTAGGGGGCTCTGAAGAGCTCTGGTACCATAGTTCTTTACGTCTCAGCACAGAAAGAATTCAGTGAGGGACAGAGTGATAGATAAGGAATTATTTATTAGAATAGGATGCGTGTGAGGCTTATGAGTAGTGGGTCAGAGGAGGCCTCAGCCCAAGAACTTACTGGGTTACAGTTTTACAAACAAAGGAAAAGCGAGGAAGCGGAGAAGACCTTCTTTTTCTTGACCAGATGTCATGATCCCATCATCAGTTCCTCCTGCAGGTTGAGCAGGGGAGCTTTCTTGTCCCTACATGGTCAAGCAACGTCCATAAATTATTGTTTTTTATGTGTGCAGAGAGCGTGTCCTAACTTACTGAGCTCACTGAACTGGATGAGGGTCTCATGCCACCATTGTTGTATTGTCTTGGGGCATGTCTTGTGCTTCTGTTGCATGGTTTTACTGCTAAGCGAGCCTGCTTGGTTTCATGGTTACGTAAATCTGTTTTCTTGAGTAATCATTAACTTACAGGGGCCTCCCATGTTTTTTTCTACTTGCAATCCCCTAGTGGGATTAACTATTTAATCACATACTTTGTCCCTATACTCTGTCCTTATCAAACTGATACACAGAAAAATTCAACACAATTTCAACAAGCACTTATTTTTAGCAAACAACAACAATAACCAAGATACTGCTCATACCTTTAGATAGCAGCAAAAAAAATAACCAAAGAATCAAGGGCAATATTAGTCACCAAATTCCTAATATCTCCCAGGATCTTATGACTTTGAACTATACTGAAAACTCACATGCAGTATTGAGAAATGGAATATTTTCTGCCATATCAGTAAACAAAGGATGTCACAGTCATCAGCAACTATAGCCACCACTGATGGTGAGCTGGGGAGCCCTGAGGAAACTCAGGAAGGAAAAGAATACCTGCCACCTGGCAGCCCTCAGACTGCAGCCACTCCCTGTGGTGAGCCCCAGGAGCCTCCAGATGTGAAAACACGGGATATTAGTCCCGGAGAGCTGAGGTGCCTATCAAATGAATGATTTCAGTGAGCCCAGACTCTTGCATATTCCCAAACATAGAAAAGTGCTAAATTCCTGAGATATGTGGTTTTCTTTGATTAATAAAAATCTTCTGATAGATGTTCAGACTACCTGTCCTTTGTTGCAAAACTTCTATATAACCTGGATCCTGGTCTCACCTTTTCAAAGCAGTTCTCTCAGGGTAACTTGAGATGCTGAAGTTGAAGTTTTAGGGCTTGAAATCCTAAAAATTCCCACCAAATAAAACATAACTCTCAGCTTTTAGGTTGTGAATATTTCTGAAGTCTACAGTATCTGTCATCAGTAAGTTTTCCCTCAAGTGAATAAAATTACTGTGGAATACTTACATAAAAGAATATCAAAGATTATTAATATGTTCTAGATTAGTAACACTAAGTACTGTATCTTCCATTTTTGTTTGCCATCTGTCCTTGACAGAAAATTCTCAGGATCTCCTTCTGTCACAGTTTCAAAGTTATTCAAGAATTTGCTTTGTTTTGTTGTATACATTGGGCATGTCAAAAGTTTGGTTGGTTGGTTGTTTCTGTTTTTATTTTTACCCTATTTCTGGACTTCTAAAAAAATATTAAATGTTGTTGTGCTTTATGAGTCTGAACAGTTGAATCCTGCCTCCAGTATCAGGGTATCCCCCTGAGATGGAAAAGTGCTTCACTGCTAACTTCAATTTACCAAATCTCCCTGCACGTGGTGGGGATTTTTCACATGGCTCCCGTGCTCAGCCCTGACATTTGTCAAAAAGCTCCAGAACATAACTAAGCACTACCTGGCTCCCCATACTGTCCTTGCCTGTCTCACTTTCTCAGCATCTCTGCTCTCGGAGGACTCTGGGCTCAGTCCTGAGGCCCATGGTGGCTTTGCCTCAGCCACCTTGTGAAGTCTCATAGACATCTCCTGGAATCTTGTCCTCTACTTTGCAATTCTCTCCTCTTCCCTCTCCTCTCAATGTTCTCTTGTTCGAATAATCACAAATTGCAGTGAATGCTTTATCAAAATTCTGGTGGATACATAACAATTATATGAAGGAAATCCATGGAAAGCATACAAAATTGCAAGGAATGACTAAGAAGAAATTATTATATATGTGCTAAAATGATTTTATTGGCTTGTTTGTATGTGCCTGCTAAGTTGCTTCAGTTGTGTCTGACTCTTTGTGACCCCATGGACTGTAGCCTGCCAAGCTCCTCTGTCCATGGGATTCTCCAGGCAAGAATACTGGAGTGCGTTGCCATGCCCTCCTCCAGGGGATCTTCCCAACCCAGGGATTGAATCCATCATCTCTTACATCTCCTGCACTGGCAGGCAGGTTCTTTACCACTAGTGCCGCCTGGGATCTATTGGTTTGTTTGCTTAACTTCAAATTGAAGTACTAAATGAAAACTGCCCATTAATTAGAATTTAAAAGAGCAATAGAATTTTTTAATTGGTTAGTAAGGTAGATTTCATTAATCCATCACATAGTATCTGAGGTCCAACATATAGGCTTCAAACTTTCTTATTCCCCTCCCCCAAAAAAAGAAAACAAAACAAAAATAAGGCATTGATTTACCTCATAAACTTGTTCAGGTCTGTGGTCCCATGAGTACCTAAATTCTGCAACTGTTCCTGTAATTCTTCAGTCAATTGTCCAGTGAATTTGTATAGGTTTAAAGTCCCCATTTTCCCTTTCACCGTGATATAAAGTTTCTCATGCAGTTTTAAAAAGATATTCTTTGCGATGGATGCTATAAACAGAGAAAACACTTTTCAAAAGAAGCTACCACGTCTTGAAGTAAACCATCAGTGACCTCCCTCTGTGTCTTGATCAGCAGGAACTAGAGCCAAGGGTGAAGATTCAACATAGACTTAACAAAGTTTGCAAGGCCTTCTACCTTCTTTCCAGGTCTCCAATGGTATTTCCAGTGTCTCCACCCTCCAAATATATATTCCAGGGAAAACACACTCTTTTTTACATCTCACCATCTTCACGAGCTGTTCTATCTGCTCAGAATGTTCTCTGTTTTTGACAACCAACCCTCACTTTCCTTACACACCTATAAGATATACATTTCTCCTTCTGACTTCTTTTCTCCTTTAAGTGTCTTAAATATTGTCTCCACCAGCAGGATGTTCCTAACTCCATGAGTAGCGTTGGCGCCACTGTTCAGCCCCCTCCTTTTATTTTTTTTTGATGTGGATCATTTTTAGTCTCTATTGAATTTATTACAATATTGTTTTTGCTTTATGTTTTGGTTTTTTGGCCATGAGGCATGTGGGATCTTAGCACCAGACCAGCGATCAGACCTGCATCCCCTGAATTGGAAGGTGAACTCTCAACCACTGGACCACCAGGGAAGTCCCCACACCATTCCACTGTTCCCTTTATCCTAGTGCTCATGCTCTTTTCATGACACATCTGGTCTGGTCTGGGTGTTAAAGAGTATGAATTTTTGAACTTATTATTCCTTTATATTTTTCTTTAAATCCTCTTTAATTATCTTCAAAATAAGCTTTTTAAAAAATAATTTTTAATTTTATATTTCATCATCCTATTATATGTAGGTTACATTTCACATAAGTCAATGAAAAATAATTTGTATATTTCTTGAGTATGTATCATTTATGTGGTAGAGGTATATTAAAAAGGAACGGGAAGCTGGCTCATGAGTAAATATTGAGATATTTTATCTGTTAATTAGAAATATTTAAACATGAAAGTCCCCAGGGGAGGCAGAGCTGAAAAAAACAAATGATCATTTCAGTATACCTCTGATAGGTAAGTTGGTATATTTTTCTGAAGGAATATGCAAATTTAAAGATCAAGGATCTTCCAAATATTTATATTTCTTTGATATGGAATGCCAGTCTAAATATCAAGAAGCATCAAAGAGTCAAAAAATGTAATCAACATGTTGTGATTTTTCATGCAAGCAACAAAAAATTATAATCATGCTATTGATCACTAACAGCTTTGAAAACAAACTTTTATGTCTTAATGGCAAGAAATGCATAAGAAGAAGCTACAGGAAAATGAACCTAAGAAAGAAGCAAAAAAAGGAAGCCAAGAGAAAGAAAGATGTTAGAAGCAAGCACAGGCATTGTGAAAGCAGAGAAAAGAACCAGGTGCAAAATGAACCAGCTCTGTATTCCTGGGAAGACAAATGGCCTTAGCATGCATGTTCACATCCTGGGGAGAAATAAAGGTAGACAGTCACACTGAAAGTATGCTTATGCTGATGAATCGAGTCTAGCAGTCTCTGAGGATGAAGAAAGAAAGGGCACCAATTATATGAAGCCAAGCCACACTCACCTTAATAACCCTATGGATTATGTCAGGAAATGCCACAGTAAAGAGCTTACTGGGAAGCCAGAAAGATGAAGAACATTACGGCATACTAACACATATGTATGGAATTTAGAAAGATGGTAATGATAACCCTATGTGCAAAACAGAAAAAGAGACACAGATGTACAGACTTTTGGACTCTGTGGGGGAGGGCAAGGGTGGGATGTTTCAGAGAACAGCATGTATATTATCTATAGGGAAACAGATCACCAGCCCAGGTGGGATGCATGAGACAAGTGCTCGGGCCTGGTGCACTGGGAAGACCCAGAGGAATCGGGTGGAGAGGGAGGTGGGAGGGGGGATCGGGATGGGGAATACATGTAACTCTATGGCTGATTCATGTCAATGTATGACAAAACCCACTGAAATGTTGTGAAGTAATTAGCCTCCAACTAATACAAATAAATGAAAAACAAAACAAAACAAACAAACAAACAAAAGCTTACTGGGGCTTCCTTGGTGGTCCAGGGGTTAAAAATCTGCCTTCCAATGCAGGGGACGTGGGTTTGATCCCTGGTCAGGGAACTAAGCTCCCTCACACTGCGGGGTAACTAAAGGCACACACTGCAACCAGGGAGCCCATGCCACAAAGAGAAGCTCTCCTGGACTGCAACAAAAGACGGAGCACAGCCAAATAAAGGAGGGGGGCTTACTATTGGTGCAACATGAGATCAAACAAGAGCTATAGCCTGTAAAACACATGCACAGCAGTGTAACAGAGTCAGTGACATCTTGGGGGCTGTTAACAGGATGCAGATTCCAGTATTTTCCCAAGTAAACGTCCATGAGGTGACCTTATCTTTTCCACATGTCTTGTGGAGATCCTCATGTTTTACATTGCCAATAATTTATTTTTCGGGCTTGGCTCAGATGGTAAAGAATCCACCTGCAATGCAGGAGACCTGGCTTTGACCCCTGGGGTGGGAAGATTCCACTGGAGAAGGGAATGGCTACCACTTCAATATTCTTGCCTGGAAAAACCCATGAACAGAGGAGCCCCTGGCAGGCTACGGTCCAAGGGGCCACCAAGAGTTGGACACGACTCAGCGACTAAGCACACAATTTGTTTTCCAAAGCCCAAACTCATCACAAATTCTTTTCTATCCCTACTCTAAGGAATAAAATAATGGGTCTGCCTCATTTTTGATAGATGTGCTTGTTACCTACAACTGCTCTTGGGATTCCATGCTGTATTTCAAATGGGCTATCTGAAAATACTGTTTACCTGTACGATAGATGGGATTTTGCACTGCTAGTTCAAAATTTACTTCTTTGGATTTGAGAAACACATTAATTCCCTCTTCTTCAGTAACAAAGGTCATTCGGGTGCCCATAACAATGACTGTAAATACTGGTCCATACTGAAAGAAAACACATAAGTACAGATCAGATTAGTGAGCATTTCCAATAGATAAGTTACAGGACATGGGTTATGCTTAAGACAGAGTTCCTCAAGAACCCCAATACTGAGATTACAGTCAAGATAAAAACTATTAAGATTTGGTATAATGTATGTGTGCTCAGTCGCATCCGACTCTTTGTGGCCCTATGGACTATAACCTGCCAGGCTCCTCTGTCCATGGAATTTTCCAGGCAAGAATACTGGAGTGGCTTTCCATTTCCTAGTACTTAGTTATAAATTTTGATTGATGGAGTGAAATTTAATTATATAAATCCTAATTTATTCTGTCGTAATATTTAACCTTCTTTCTGATCGTATTTTTATTTGTTTGCACCTTCCATTCTGGCAGTAGCAAATAAAACTTAGAAATAATTGTTAGAAATTAGGTTAAACACTGTGATATTCCAACACTGTCTTCAAGATACCTGGAGGGTTATAAGCAACCTATGGCTGAACTTTGTTCAAGAAAAAGATAAACTGCTGACTGATTTCACCGTCAATCTCTGGTCACTCAATAATGTCTACAATACAAAGTTCTGTAATGTTCACTTTCTCCCTTTCCAAAATGACTCACCTGTTCACCCTGCCCAACCCTCTCCACTCAGAGAGTTCCTGCTTAGTAACTCACTGGGGAAAATGAGCACCCTCAGCTTCTCACCACCAGGGCAAAGAATTGTACCCATTTGTCCCCATTCTCCATGCTTCCCCTCAAGTTAACAGGTGGAGGTCCTGCCCCTGGGAAATGCCCAACCTCCTTCACTTGTGGTATGGATTCCACATTCTCTCTTTGTTCTTCATGGATACCTTCTCCCTCATACACCATCACTTGTGCCTTTTCTATCAGATGACTCCTAGGAGCCTCTAGAAGTCAAACATCCTCTAGCGCAGGGTTTGGCTTCAGGGAGTCCACAACTTTACTGGGAGAAAAAGATATCATTATTTTCACTGGCCTCTAACTATAATTTAACATTTGCTTCAATTATGAATGGAGGCAATAAGCCACAATCTTCCCTACAACTCTAACCTCAAAAGAGCTTACTGTTCCAATTGTACTTTTTTTAGATTTGGTGTCTATTTGGCATCCATTCCTCACAGGGTCACTTATATTAGCTACATTTTCTTTTTTCTTTTTCTATTCAAATGACACCTCTTAAATTCTCTTGAATGTTCTCTCAAATACATTTAAATAAGCAGAGGTAAAATACAAAGGGTTGACTAAGATGTATTTTTATTTTCTTAGAATACTCAAAATACTCTTTAAATACTCATTTAAACACAAACCAATCTCATATTTCAAAAGAAAAGTACAGGTAGCACAAATGGAAGAGAAGAGGAACCATTACATTAAAAATATTTTAATCGTTTTTAAGCCATACAAGTCCTTCAAATTCCACTAACAAAAAGTATTTTATAGCTTCTGCCCAAAATTTACAGAAGTCCCAAATTGATATGATTCTTTTGTCTTCTTGAGCTATGTTTTCTTATTCATGATGTGAAGCTTTGGAGGCTTCACTTTGTTGTTGTTGTTGTTGAGTTGCTAAGTCAAGTCCAACTCTTTTGCAACCCCAGAGACTGTAGCCCGCCAGGCTCCTCTGTCCATGGGACTGTCCAGGCAAGAATACTGGAGTGGGTAGCCATTTCCTTCTCCAGGGGATCTTCTCGACCCAGGGATCGAACTGGCGTCTCCTGCATTGGCAGGTAGATTCCTTACTACTGAGCCACCAGGGAAGCCCCCTGGCTTTACTACTGGGTAGAAATGGCCCTCTCAGAGCTAGCTGATAATTAGAGAGAGCAAAGGATTCCACCAACCAGGAACACGCCTCTCATATGGAAGTCAACCCATCTTGAGTCTATATTCCCAACTCTTTCCTGATCTAAACTCTGACACACCAAGCCAATCTGATCTCTGCCCTAAATCATCCCAGAAAAAGTCACTGGGCATCTGGAGACCAACCCTAGAGCTTAAAGCCCCAGGAAACTCTTCAGGGTCGTCAGTCCTAAATTGTCCACCCTGCCTTGCCTTGCTTTCCCGAGGAAACTCCAACAGAGGCTGTGCATGGGGCTTTCTCTTGTTCCATCTTCTGCATCTTGACTGGCAAGAGTTCTTTCTGCCGTGGCCTTGCAGAGCACACAGTGACCCTTGTCTTGGACCCATGAGTATTATAACCTTCCTTCAAAGCCTCATTCTCATTTCCTCCCGTGGCCACACTGACTTTCCCGTACCACATTCAACAAGTGTATTTTTGGAACAACCACCCGTACTTTTATATCCTATTATAGTAAATTGATGCTTTCAAACTGTGGTGCTGGAGAAGATGCTTAAGAGTCCTCTGGACAGAAAGCAGGTCAAGCCAGTCAGTTCTTAAGGAAATCAACCCTGAATATTCATTGGAAGGACTGAATCTGAAGCTGCAGCGTCAATACTTTGGCCATCTGATGCGAAGAGCTGACTCATCGGAAAAGACCCTGATGCTGGGAAAGACTGAGGGCAGGAGGAGAAGGGGGTGACAGAGGACGAGGTGGTTGGCTGGCATCACTGACTCAATGGACATGAGTTTGAGCAAACTCCAGGAGATAGTGAAGGACAGGGAAGCCTGGCATGCTCCAATTCATGCGGTGGCAAAGTGTCGGACATGACTGGCAACTGAACAACAACAGTTAATATGAATATCTCAAAATACTGTTAGGCTCATGAGTACTTCAATATGAGTCATTTCCAGATCTGCATAAATTGGCATATGATCATTCCTGGAATATACTGTTGGATGCTATTAGGCAACTGTTGGCCTAATAGCTAATACCCCAAAATAGTGAAGCCTCATATCTTTCCATTAGTGATGCAGACATCCACGTTGTCTCCCACGTTCCCTACCTTCAATGGTTTATTACTCAATACTTAGAAGAAGATGAATCATTTCCATTGTTGAAGGTTTGCTCAAGTGAGAATTCTTAAGTTTCCATCAGGAAAGCGGCCTTTGGCAACATGTACAGGCACTCAGGGCCACATTATAGGTAATACTGTCCATCTCACTTGATAGTAAGTCCAAGTTCTAGTTTCTCAAGCCTAACATTTTAGAGTCACCTCAGACCCTTTTCATTCTTTCACACACCATGTTCCATTCACCAGGAAATCCTGCGGCTTCCGCCTTTAAGAGAGATCCAGTCACTTCTCAAACTTCCACTGCCATCACCACGGTACTAGCCACCAGGGTCTCAAACGTGAATTCTTGCCAAAACCTTCAAATTATTTTTTTTCTTTTAGTTTTATATTTTTACATTTAATGGAGTGCCCAAAGTGACTGTTTAAAATTTAAATCAGATCACATTACTCCTCTGCTCAAAACACAAAGTTTCCCACTTCACTCTAAGTTACAATGTTCTCTTAATGATCTGTAATAACCTATATGGGAAAAGAATTTAAAGAAGAATGAATATATGTATATGTATAACTGAATAACTCTGCCGCACACCTGAAACTAACACACATCAACTACACCCTAATGTGTGCGTGCGCACTTAATTGCTTCAGTCTTGTTCGATTCTTTGCGACCCTACAGACCATAGCCCAACAGACTCCTCTGTTCATGGGATTCCCCAGATAAGAATACTGGAGTGGGTTGCCATGCCCTCCTCCAGGGGATCTTCCTGACCCAGGGCTCAAACCCAAGTCTCTTAAGTCGGAGTCTTTCTTTACCACTAGCACCATCTGGAAACCCTATAATCTAATATAAAATAAAAATTAAATAAAAAAATACACTGACATTTTGAATCAGATCATTTACTCCACGGATATACTTGCACACATAGAAATGACATTTGTTGCTACATTATTTATAATAGTGAAATATGGAAAGCAAACCATGTCAATCATTAGGTGACTAAGTGAACTATGACTCAGGGAATATTCTGCAGCTTTTAAAACAAATGCAAACAAGTGGTGCTGGGAAAACTGGTCAACCACGTGTAAAAGAAAGAAATTAGAACACGTTCTAACACCATACACAAAAATAAACTCAAAACGGATTAAAGATCTAAATGTAAGACCAGAAACCATAAAACTCCTAGAGGAGAACATAGGCAAAACACTCTCTGACATAATTCACAGCAGGATCCTCTATGACCCACCTCCCAGAATATTGGAAATAAAAGCAAAAATACACAAATGGGACCTAATTAAACTTAAAAGCTTTTGCACAACAAAGGAAACTATAAGTAAGGTGAAAAGACAGCCCTCAGAATGGGAGAAAATAATAGCAAACGAAGCAACAGACAAAGGATTAATCTCAAAAATATACAAGCAACTCCTGAAACTCAATTCCAGAAAAATAAATGACCCAATCAAAAAATGGGCCAAAGAACTAAACAGACATTTCTCCAAAGAAGACATACAGATGGCTAACAAACACATGAAAAGATGCTCAACATCACTCATTATCAGAGAAATGCAAATCAAAACCACAATGAGGTACCATTACATGCCAGTCAGGATGGCTGCTATCCAAAAGTCTACAAACAATAAATGCTGGAGAGGGTGTGGAGAAAAGGGAACCCTCTTACACTGTTGGTGGGAATGTAAACTAGTACAGCCACTATGGAGAACAGTGTGGAGATTCCTTAAAAAACTGGAAATAGAACTACCATATGACCCAGCAATCCCACTGCTGGGCATACACACCGAGGAAACTAGATCTGAAAGAGACACCCCAATGTTCATCGCAGCACTGTTTATAATTGCCAGGACATGGAAGCAACCTAGATGCCCATCAGCAGACAAATGGATAAGGAAGCTATGGTACATATATACAATGGAATATTACTCAGCCATTAAAAAGAATTCATTTGAATCAGTTCTAATGAGATGGATGAAACTGGAGCCCACTATACAGAGTGAAGTAAGCCAGAAAGATAAAGACCAATACAGTATACTAACGCATATATATGGGATTTAAAAAGATGGTAACGATAACCCAATATGCAAAACAGAAAAAGAGACACAGATGTACAGAACAGACTTTTGGACTCTGTGGGAGAAGGCTAGGGTGGGATGTTTTGAGAGAACAGCATTGAAACAAGTTTACTATCAAGGGTGAAACAGGTCACCGGCCCAGGTTGGATGCATGAGACAAGTGCTCAGGGCTGGTGCACTGGGAAGACCCAGAAGGATGGGATGGGGAGGGAGGTGGGAGGGGGGATCGGGATGGGGAACACATGTAAATCCATGGCTGATTCATGTCAATGTATGGCAAAAACCACTACAATATTGTAAAGTAATTAGCCTCCAACTAATAAAAATGAATGAAAAAAAAAAAAAGAAGATACTTAACCAGTGTAGTTCTCTGTATCCAGCAAAGGTATCTTAAAAGGATGAAAGTAAAATAAACAATCAACCCCCACCCCCACCCCCCCAAAAAAAAAAAACAAATGCAGATGCCTTTGTGTCTGTGTAGGATGAAAGAAAAGAGAGGTAGATTACAAAAATCATATTTTTAAAGGCATCAGAGAGTTGGGGAAACAATAAGATCTAAATGGACTAAAACAACACTGAAAATAGGAGTGAACTGATTTAGTGACTAGGTCACTATTTATTTCCCAGGTAGCATCTGTGAATTCTGGGTATGGACCAGGTCAAGTCTGAAATAGGCACCTTTGAAAAACCTACAGGTAATAAGAAATTTAATGCTGAAACACTGAACACTTTTCCCCGAATATTAGGAAAAAGACAAGCTTATCTATGTACACCATTTTTATTCAACAGTCTATTAGAAGTTTCTCTTTATGTTGGAGAAGGGAATGGCTACCCACTCCAGTATTCTGGCCTGGAGAATTCCATGGACTCTATAGTCCATGGGGTCGCAAAGAGTTGGACATGACTGAGCGACTTTCACTTCACTTCACTTCTCTTTATGTAAGAAAAAGAAATAAAAGGCATAAAGATCAGAAAACAGGAAATAAACTTATCTGTTTGTAGGATATACTGTGTATGTCTAAAAATCTTAGGAAATCTACAAAATAACTACTGGAACTAATAAGTGAATTTGGCAAGATAAGAGAATACAAAACAAAAACAATTATATCTTCTATGTGCCAGAGTGATATCGCTGGAAAACAGAAGTGAAAACAATTTATGGACTTCACTGGGCATCCAGTGGTTAACACTCTGCACTTCTAAGGCAGGGGGTGCAGGTTTGATCCCTGGTCAGTGAACTAAGATCCCCATATGCCTGCTACACAGTGCAGCCAAGAGGGAAAAAAAAAAGTGAAAACAATCTACAATTTCTGCAATATCCTCAAGGTATCTACAATAGCCTCAAGAATATAAAATACTTCAGGAAAATAATTAACAATCACAGGCAAGACTCCCATCATCAGAAACGACAGAATATGCCTAAAAATATTATATAACAAATGGGAGATATGGCAGTTATAGAAGACAATATCATTAAAAAGTCAATTTTCCCTCAATTTTTCTATAGACTTAACAAACTTCCAATAATACTTCTATCAGTTTTTATTATTGATATTGGCAAGCCAATTCAAAATTTTATATTCAAATGCAAATAATCTTAAATGCCTTTCCATACTGTTCATGGGGTTCTCAAGGCAAGCATACTGAAGTGGGTTACCATTCCCTTCTCCAGCAGACCACATTTTGTCAGAACTGTCCCCCATGACCCGTAGGTTTATCTTGGGTGGCCCTACATGGCCTGCATGGCTCATAGTTTTATTGAGTTAGACAAGGCTGTGATCCAACTGATCAGTTGGGTTAGTTTTCTGTAATTGTAGTTTCCATTCTGTCTGCCATCTAATGGATAAGGATAAGAGGCTTGTGGAAGCTTTCTGATGGAAGAAACTGGCTGTGGGGGAATCTGGATCCTGCTCTGGTGGGTGGGGCCACACTTAGTAAATCTTTAATCCAATTGTTGATGGGTGGGGCTGTGTTCCCTCCCAGTTGTTTGGCCTAAAGCCAAACTATGGTAGGGTTAATGGAGACCTCCTTCAAAAGGACTTATGCTAGACTGCAGAATTCAGTGCCTGACTCCATAGCAGGCCACTGTCAACCCACGCCTCCGCTGGTGACTCCTGCACACGCACAGACAAGTCTGGTTCAGTCTCTAGTGAGGTCACTGCTCCTTTCTCCTGGGTCCGGGTGTGCACAAGGGTTTGTTTGTGCTGTCCAAGAGTATGTTTCCCTAGTCCTATAGAAGTTCTGTAATCAAATCCCACTGGCTTCCAAAGTCAAATGCTCTGGGGGTTCTCAGTCCCTCTCCAGATCCCCAGATGTTGGAAAACCTGTTACGGGCCCTAGAGCTTTCACAACAGTGTGAGAACTCCTTTGATAAAATTGTTCTCCAGTTTGTGGGTTGTCTACTCAGTGACTCTATGGTGGGGCACACACCCAGAGCCTCCCAGGTCTGCTGCAGCCAAAGCCCCTATCCCCGCAACAGGCCACTACTGACCAACGCCTCCACAGGAGACACCCAAACACTCAAAGGCAAGTCTGGCTCAGTCTCTTGTGGGGTCCCTGCATCCTGGTGCCCACAAGGTTTTGTTTGAGCCACAGTTAGAACTGGACATGGAACATCAACCGGTTCCAAATTGGGAAAGCATCAAGGCTGCATATTGTCACCCTGCTTATTTAACTTATATGCAGAGTACATCATGTGAAATTACCGACTGGATGAAGCACAAGTTGGAATTAAGATTCCTGGGAGAAATATCAATAACCTCAGATATGCAGATGATACCATCCTTATGACAGAAAGCAAAGAAGAACTAAAGAGCCTCTTGATGAAAGTGAAAGAGGAGAGTGAAAAAGCTGGCTAAAAACTCAACATTCAAAAAACGAAGATCATGGCATCCGATCCCATGACTTCATGGCAAAGAGATGGGGGAACAATGGAAACAGTGACAGACTTTATTTTCTTGGGCTCCAAAATCACTGCAGATGGTGACTGCAGCCATGAAATTAAAAGACGCTTGCTCCTTGGAAGAACAGTTATGACCAACCTAGACAGCATATTAAAAAGCAGAGACATTACTTTGCCAACAAAGGTCTGTCTAGTCAAAGCTATGGTTTTTCCAGTATTCATGTACAGATGTGAGAGTTGGACCATAAAGAAAGCTGAGCACCCAAGAATTGATGCCTTTGAACTGTGGTGTTGGAGAAGACTCTTGAGAGTCCCTTGGACTGAAAAGAGATCAAAGCATTCAATCCTACAGGAAATCAGTCCAGAATATTCATTGGAAGGACTGATGCTGAAGCTGAAACTCCAATACTTTGGCCACCTGATGCAAAGAACTGACTCATTGGAAAAGACCCTGATGCTGGGAAAGATTAAAGGCGGGAGGAGAAGGGGACCACAGAGGATGAGATGGTTGGATGGCATCACCGACTCGATGGACATGAGTTTGAGCAAGCTTGGGGAGTTGGTGATGGACAGAAAGCCTGGCATACTGCAGTCCATGGGGTCGCAACTGAGTGACTGAACTGAACTGAACTGAATCTTGAATGCTACATCAATGCCAAAATATTCAAACAATTTTCACTACCTGTTTTAAAGATTTACTATAAAACTGTAGTATTAGTGTTAACAAAGGAGTGGGCATTTAATCAATGGAATAGGATAGAAAGGCTAGACATAGATCTACACATATATGGTCAATTAATCTTTGAAATGCTGCAAAAGGCAATTCAGTGAGGAAAGGAAAGTCCTTGAAGAAATAATACGGAAACAACTGGACATGGAGATGGAAAAAAAATGAAACTCATCCTTTCTGTACACGTTACAAAAAAATTAACTCTAAGTGGCTTTAGGACCTAAATGTAAAATACAAAGCTATAAACCTTTTACAAGAAAACAGAATAAACTTTGTGACCTTGCTTGACTTTCTGAGACAAGCTTTCAGAAACATTCCTAAAGACTTATCAAAATCATATATCTAAGGAAGGCTACAGAAGACAAAGATGTATTTCTTTAAAAGATAGTATTTTTCATCTATCAAACTAGCAAGAATTATGGTACCTAGTATGGGCCAGAATATGAGAGTCAGGAAATCTCCTACACTCAAAGGAAAAGAAAAAGGATTCTTACATAATTCTTTAATTGTTACATAATCCCTAGGTGCAACACAATAATATAAACAATTTAATGTCCTTTAGGTAGTCTCACATTTAGGTATTTATTCAGATGAAACAATCAGGTAAGTGCAAAAAGTACAAACAGTGCAAACACACAGGAACATACACACAAGACTGTTAATTGAAGCATTGTTTGAAATAAAGAAAAAAGTTAGCAGCAACCTATATACTATTTTTGAAAGATATATTTAAAAGTGATTTTAAAGACAAAAACATGTACAACAACAGTGATTACTAATATCCTTAGTGTGCAGTGAAAATGGACCTCACCATAATCAAATAACACCAGCCGAAAATACAGTGCCCACTCTATTTGTAAAAACCAAGTTTGCAAGCCATTTTTACAACTGCCTGGTGTTAATCTTGGTTTGGATACTCAACTTATTAAGTGTTTTCATAAATCGAAATTAATTATATTACACTTCTGTCTTCCCAATCATTGAATTTAGTTAATATATATATACACTTTGGATTTTTAATCTATGATGAAGTAACTAGCACTTTTAAATTAATTTCTACTTCCAAAAAGGTACTGACAAGCTGTCTTATATTTCACAACTCATAAAAACCTATTTCTTTAGAAAAATCTTGCATAAGACAGTTGATTGTTAGTTAACTTACTCATAAATGGCTAGATCGTTTAACTGAGGGCAGTAGGTAGGTTCCCCACGTTCTAACATTGCATTTGAGATGTAACGAAAGAAAATAAAAAAGAATACATTATCTCTTCCGGAAACCCCATGTGCTCAGGCCACATACCTTGATTCTTGCTTTCTCTATAAATTCTAGAGGGGTTTTTCCAAACTCAAAACCAGCTCCAATCCAAGGAATCCAGCCCGATATGCACGGGGGTCTACGCAAGTTCTTCCACTGAAGAAATAATAAAACAGCAACACAACCTAAGATTATAATCACTGTTGGGGAAATGAATTCCATGTTTTTGTCTAGCACCTTCCTGAATCAGAGAAGGGCAAAGTCTTGCTTCTTCGCCCTGGAACAGGGCACTCACTGGACCTCCCAATTTTTCCGTTGTTACTTTTGCAGCTTGCTCGACTTCTTAACTGTAGCCTCTTTTCTCCGCCCCAATTTTTAGGTAACTTTTGCATCATCTCTTCCTCCCACGTCCACGTCTTTTTCAAGTCCTGGCTATCCCGGACAGAAGGCAGGGGTTGGATCCAGCAGGGGCGAGTGCAGAGGGTGGAGAAGGGAGCCCTGTTACTATGGACACCGGGGGAATGGTTCAGGGGCAGCTGGCTTACGGCTAATCAGAGAACTCGGCCGAAAGGGGCGGAGCCACGCGGACTACATTTCCCAGAAGCCTCGGGGGCAGCGAGCTGTTTTCCGCTCCCCATGCACTGGGCTGTTCCAGCCTGGGGCTGCCAGGGAGGCTGAGGGTTCGTTGGGCCCGCCTGGCCGAGCCAAGCTAGAGAAATGATCCCCGCCTCGCAGCGTGTCGCTTGAGAAGGAGCCGCCCTGGCCGGGTGGCAGGCCAGCCGCGGCGCGGGACGCGGGCCAGAAGGGGCGTATCGTCGTCCCGTGCTGCTGCTGAATGTCGACTCCAGACGATGCGGAGAGGCTCTCGCCGCTCGTCCAGAGATGGCCCCGCGCGAGCAAGTTCCTCCTGTCGGGCTGCGCGGCCACCGTGGCCGAGCTAGGTACCCGGCCGTCCAGCCTGGGCCTCCCCGGCCCGACCTCCAGGGGCCGCCCGGGGTGGGGGGCCGGGCGGGTGGCTTCGTTTCCGAGTGGATGCAACCCTCTCGGTCCACACCTGTCCAGGTGTGGCAGGGTGGGGGCAAGGCCAGCCTTGGGAGGAGGAGGAGGGAGTGGAGGTCACGAAGGTTTCTTCCTTCCAATTTTGTCTCCGTCGGATGTGCTGTTGCGCCTGAGTGTGTCCTTTTAGAAGCTTCCTGAGCTTTACTCCCCTATAGGCATCATTTTCCCTTTTGTGAGGATGCCCTTTTTAAAACCACAATCCACTTTCCGTCTTTATTGAGGACATCTCTGTTTATATTCTTACCCAGCTTCACTTTGTCGTTGTGTTTTGGGTCCAGCTTGTGGACTCAACTTGTGGGACTTAAGTTCTTAACCCATTCCTTACCGAGCATCCATCCACTCAGCATCTCCCTGTTGACCTCTTTGAGCTGAACTCAGCTGCACTGTGTATACCCTGCAAGTCTGAGAGGTTAATATATGAACGCTAAATCCAAGGCAAGGAAGGCATCGAATGATCACGACATTATTATAATGACCACAGTCCAGGAGCCTGTGGAGATACAGTTAAAAAGACCCAGCCCTGACCTTCTTACAGGTTGGTGGGGAGACATGCAGAGACACTATGCTACTTATTGTAATGGAGGTGTTATTATCATAAGAGCAGAGAGGATGAACAATTACATCTGCATGAGCAAGTCAGAGGGGCTGCTTAGAGCAGAGCTTTGATGCCCTTGCAAGAATAGGTGATGCTTCTTGCAGGAATTTTATGAGTATAGTGCCCGTGTTTCCCCTGTTAAGCCTTCCCTGTGCATTTTAGCATGACGCTTTCATCTTCTTGCCCGTTAAAAAAAAAAAAAAGCAGTAGCTCCAATGTGTTATCATTTGTAATGTTAGTTTGCCCTGTTCTAAAACGAGTTTCCTTTGTATTTCCAGCAGCGCTAAAACATGATCTCTTTTTTTTGCTCCTAGTCCTCATCCATTCTTGCCCTTTGAACCCTCCTTAATTTTTTTCTTTCTGTTCCCCCAAAGCTGAAGGAGAATTATTATCCATTGTTTTCACTGTAATACAATTCATCAACTTAAAAAAAAATTTAAAGCAGATTGCTAAATGATTAGCTATATTCCCAGTTTCTTGTTTTGTTTTTTTTTTAAACCCAATGTTTCCCCTGTGACCAATGCCTTTTGTAAAGGAAACTTCCTCCTGTTAAAAACTTGTGGAGAATTGTGTGGGGGCGGGGAATGAGAACCAGGGAAATCAAAATATGAGATGGTTTTGAGTGCAAAAGGATTTAGGATCAGAACCTGAAGCATTATTTAAGTAACCAGCAAGAAAGGCAAAATTATTTGAAAAGGCATAATTATGCTAATATAGAAGTGGCTATATCTTAAGATTTTGCAGGCTTCATATGTCAGGAAAGCACTGCTTAAATTCTCCGTATGCACACAACTTGTGTTTTAGGAAAACAATCAACAAGATCATTAACTTTCCAAAGACCAGTGGTGCAGATTGAATATTCTCTTGGAAAAGGCACAGCTGTGGTTTTGTATCAGGTGGTGGTCACTAGAAAGACATGCAGTGTCACTAATGTTTATGAACTTGTCTGAGTTGTTGTGTATATAAAGTTATGAGCTTGATCTTCCTTATGTGAACCAGCTAGCTTCACTTGTTTCAAGGCAAAAGGTCTACCTCTAATTCAAGATGTAATCATTAGGAAAAAAATTTCAAGTATAGTTGGTATTTCGTTAAGGAGGTCAGGCAGAAAACTCATCAGTGCTGGGAAAAAACCATTCAACATGTATCTTAATTGAAAGAGTATTGAGCCTGCCACCCAAGAAATGATAAACTCTATGATGCATCTTCAATTTTTCAGACAGGCCAGTGATTCATCTACATGGGAGCATCATGAAATGACAGAATTCAGCTTCATCTGGCATTTATTAAGAACCTGCCATAAGTAGTACAGTATTCTAAAAGTCACGTTGGCTGTTAATCACGGTTGCAGACCAGGGCACATCTTAGACTATAGATACCTGAGATTATTCCCACTGGAAAGCAAAGATAGAGGACAAAAGTAGGTTTTAGATGGACATTTATGACTGAAAAGAACCCAAGGCTTGTCACTTTTTGTTTTCTTTCTGGTGCTCTGGGACAGTGATTCTCAAGTTTGGGAGTGTGTCAGAACCCACTGATGTCTTAACCCCTTCTGCCTACTGAAATTCCATAGGTGTGGGGCTAGGAAATAATGTAATTTTAACCAATCTCCCTAGTTGATTCTGATGTATTCTGAAATTTGAGAATCACCCACCTTGTGGTGACTAAAATCTGGGTCTGTGATTTTCTAAAAAAAATTTTGTTCACTTTTCTGAATGTTATGGGTTTCCCCCTCGTTTTTTTTTTTTTTTTGTTGTTGTTGTTGTCAGCAACCTTTCCCCTCGACCTCACAAAAACTCGACTTCAAATACAAGGAGAAGCTGCCCTTGCTCGGTTGGGAGATGGTGCAACAGAGTCTGCTCCCTATAGGGGCATGGTACGCACGGCCCTAGGGATTGTCCAGGAGGAAGGCTTTCTAAAGCTCTGGCAAGGAGTGACACCCGCCATTTACAGACACATAGGTATTTATCTTGATTCTAGTTGGTGAGTTTGTCATGAGTTCTGTTTGTCTCCTCTGCTTTCCTGTTGTGTTCAAAAGCTAGCTAGTTTCCTTCTACTAATGTGATAAATGAATATATAATCTCTTAACCACCAATGCTTATTAAGGAATTATAGCCTTAGGGCTTTAGAAATGCATACAAAAGTATTTAGGGATGAACTGTCCCGATGTCATGGTATTTTGTAATGCGCTCTAAAATAATTGAGGAAAAGAAAAAGCCAGTAAGATGAAAATGTTAGTAATTGATAAATCTCCATGATAGACATAGAGTATTATTTTTCTCTACTTTGCTGTATGCTTGAAAGGTTTCCTAATGAAAAGGTTTTTTAAGTTTAAGAAAGAAGAAGATGAATCACTGCAATTTTTATCAACTTGAGGAACTTTTAAACACAAAATTAATTTTTTTTTACATTCTTTGAAATTGAAAATTATATTTGAATGCAATGCCAGATCTTACCAGTCTCTGTCCCTTGTGTCCAAGGCCAGGTTGATCTGAAAGAGAGCAAGGGTGACTATCTAATCCAACCTTGGCAACAGAGTAAAAGCAACACAGGTGATTTTTGCCGCACTTCCCAGGCTACCTATGTGGGCCATCAGTCACTCTGAAAGGAAAATAGTTGAAATTTTAATACTGCCGATGAGAAACTTCTTTGCTGTGCTTCCAGTGGGGCACCCACAGTGATAGAAGTTATTGAAATTCTAGCTTGTGGACAGAACATAAACTTGCCTTCAAAAGGAGGAGGGATAGGCATGGCGTTTTCCTCCTCTATATATATTCTTAATTATTCCTCAAGTATGTAGGGACCTTTGATCAGAAAAGTGCCCAGTACTAATATTTACCAGCTTTGTATTTTTAAAGCTTCAGTTTTCCAGATGAGCACATTACAGTATATTCACCAGAAAGTGTCCAGAAATATGATTGTTTTGGTACTTTGTATGTTTCTGAATATCCTAAAATACTGCATCAAACTTCCTGAAATATCGAGAAAAGCTCTCTCTCTGAATACCGTGTATTGATTTTCATGATTTTTCTTTCTTATTCTTTTCTTTAACGGCTTCTTGCTTCCTATTACCATTTTCACTTCTTTTCATTTGTATTTTGTTGACCACCATATGTGGTTTTATAATTAAGATTCATTTCATATGTTTGAGACTTGACTGGTAAATTACCTTAACATAGTAAATTATCCAGTGAAGTTGCATGTGTTTATTGAATGAAAATGCCTGCTCTGTCCCAAGCTCTGTACTAGGGTGTAGAGTGTAATGAAAACACGCAAAACCTGCCTTGAAAGGCTCATGGTCTGGTGGAAAGATGAACAAGAAAACTAAGTTAGTTTCTAATCAAGATGACAGATGCTGTATTAGACACACACCTGGGGAGTTCTGGGGGATCATAGAAGCATGACATGTGCAATGACAGCCTAGAACACTGGAGGCCAGGTCAGAGGGCACTTTCTGGAAAACATGTTCTTTGAGTGGAGTCTTGAAAGAATAGGAGGAGGTAGCAATAAAGGGATAATCCATTCAAGAAAGCTCAGACAACATAGAAGGCCTGAGGCTTTACAAGGCATGCACATTTGGAAAACCATCAAGGCCAGGTGTCAGAAGCCTCGGTTATATGAGAGACACAGCTAGGGAGATCAGCTAGGCCTCGTCAAAGCATCCTCTTGCTTCATTAAACGTAGGGCTGAATTCATCCTTTCAATGCTCTGTTTTCAGTGTATTCTGGAGGTCGAATGGTCACTTACGAACATCTCCGTGAAGTTGTGTTTGGCAAAAGTGAAGATAAGCATTATCCCCTTTGGTAAGTTTGGTTTTGAAAATAATACACTGTATTGTACAACACAGGGAATGTTGCCAGTATCTTATAATAACTATAAATAGAGCCTAACCTTTACAAATTGTGAATCACTCTATTGTACACCTATAATTTATTTAATATCGTACATCTACTATATTTCAATTTTTATAAAAAGAAAGGAGGAGGAGTCCAGGGACAGAGTCTCTTCAAAGAGAGGAACGTTTTCAAAACCCTTTCATTTTGGAAAACTACTAAAACAGTAACCTATAAAACTTGGCTTACCAGCCTTTGTTAGATTGACTACATCAATGCTGTTTTTATTCCCCTGTGGTCAGAATTAAACTGCAGTTAAATTATATCTTTGAAGCAACTGTCCTTCCTTTGAATTTCAGGCCATTAAAGGCCTTCAGATTTGAATTTTGACTCCCGGTCCCTGAGCCCTCCCATCAGTAAACAAACCATCTACTCTCCTCTGTGATTTGTGTGAGTTTATTTTTTGCTTCACTTTGTCTTAAATCTCTTATGCCGGGGCTGTACCAGCATGGTATTGTTTCCCACAAAATGTGTGAAATTGATAGCAACCTTTAGAAAAATGCATTTCCTTTTATAATTAGGAAATCAGTGATTGGAGGGATGATGGCTGGTGTTGTTGGCCAGTTTTTAGCCAACCCAACTGACCTAGTGAAGGTTCAGATGCAAATGGAAGGAAAAAGGAAACTTGAAGGAAAACCACTGCGGTAGGTCCTCCACTGACAGGTACCTTTCCTTTCCCCTTTGATCTCTGCATATTTGGACCCCTACATTCAGTAAAGGCATTCATTGTGACTCCTAGTTTGGAAGTGATATTCACTAAGAGGAGACCGGAGGTGGACCTTTTTTTTTCCTGGTATGGTATACCTGTTGTTTACCAGACAAACTGTACACGTGCATCACTCTTTGCTGCTTTCCCAGCTAAGGCAGCTAGACTTGTCCCTTGCTGCTGCTTGATAGAAAGAATCTGACCATTAACAGTTGCCCTGGTGTGAATTCCAATTCTGCCATTGTGGCTTGCCCTTCTGGAAGTCCCTTAATGTTTCTAGTCTCTCTTTATTCATCTTTAAGAGACACTATCTGAGATGGTTTCCATGACAGAGGTTCTGGATCATCAGGTGCCAGAAAGCCTGTTTTCTTTTCCTTTCCTTCTGCAGGAAGGGAAATAGCAAGGTAAACCTTATGAATTGTTCTACTTCCCTGTCTAATTTCTCTCTGCCTCTTTTCCCAAGTTTAAGGAAGTTTTCTTTCTTTTTTTTTTTTTACTTCAATATTACTATACTGTTGTGATATAAAATCCTCCTGTTGCACTACCCTTAATTGTCAAAAATCTGCCTTTTCTCAAAGGGCCTTTCGTGCAAGTTTATTCAGATACCACTTAGGCAGTTTCTTCTGGAAAAGGGGCAAATCTTGCAGACAGACAGATAACCCTCTGCCAGGAAACAGAGAAAACGTGGGATGTCCTGAGCTGAGCATGCAGGGGTCTGCTCCTCTGAAAACCATGGATGTGCGTCTGAGCGAGAGGCGGAGGAGGGGTTGGGGTCTCCTCTGGTGGCTTCCCATGGCCACTGCCCTCTGCCCTGCTGCCCCACCAGCCGACTCAGTGCAAAGTGAGGGTGGGCTATGGCAGTCCAGGCCCCCTTCCCAACAGGGACCTAAGTAATGTGGACCGGGGAGGAGAAAAGGGTACCACTCTGACTTAACTGTGTGGTTCACAGCATCCCAGGGCCCATTTTGTCATCTCGTAACAACTTCTGATGAACTGTGGAGCAGGGCAAAGTGGTGTTGCCTTGGTTGGCTACGTGGAGAAAAGGAACTGTTGGGGTCCAGAAATGTCTGAGTTTTCACTGATCACCTCAATATTTTTCCTTCTCTTTGTCTCTCATGTTAGACATTTTGGGTTTGATATAATAGTTAAAAAAAAATGTTGTAAAGAACATGAACCTTGGGATCAAGCAACCTGGGATTCAAATCCAGCCTTTACCACATTTTAGCTGTATAACCCTAGTCAAGTTCTTAACTTCCCTAAGCCTCAGTTTCTTTGTTCAGATGAGAATTAGAATAACAACATACTCCATAGAGTTTTTAGAAATAAAATATATCATATACATACATATATATATATATAATATATATATGTATAAAACAAGACTGGTTCTTAAGAAGTGCATTAATAAGTAAATTCTATTAATAAATAAGTTCTAGCTACAGTGACCATTATTCATGAGCATACTTCTTATGTAGCAGAATAGCAATTATGAATGCCCAGTAAATAGATCATATTATCTTTTTGGTGAGACTCAGAGAGTTTAATACCTGAGTAAAGCCATACAACTTGTAAGTGATAAAGTGGTATTTGACACCAGGTATTTCTGGCTATATACAACCCAGGTTTTTATTTTATATCAGAGGTCTCCAGCTTTGGTTCATTAGCACCATTTTCATCTGTGTATAGAAAAATGTGCAAAATAAGGAAAAGATAAATTTTCATAAAGCTAAAAGTATTCAGTTTTAAGAACTCTTCTGAAATTCTCCTTCCTAACTTTTGGTCTAAAATATCATTTCTTTCATGAAGTGACATGAGAGTTAATCTGTTAATGTTTTCATTTGATAAAATTAAAAAATTTGAAGGTCTCCCATAATATGAGGAAAATGAACCTAGAAGTCTGATAGACACTGTTCCCTCCTATAATTAATATGCGCACAGATGATGTAAAATGTCAGGGAAGGAGTTTTAATCTATTTAATAATCTGAGAAGAGGATGGATGTTACAGTTTATAAAGATTTCCATAAAAATGTTTAAATCAAAAATTGGCCTTTTTTCTAAAGAACTATTAAGTTTATCTGGGAATTAGACTTACATGGGTTGCTTTAATTTTTAACAATTCTAGATAATTAAGATATTATTGTACTACAAATCATAACAGCTATAGCCAAATCATAACAGTTATGATGAAGCTTATGCCGTTGCATCCCATACACAGGAATGCCTAGAGTTTTCACATTTATTATTATTTCCCTTTAGATTTCGTGGTGTGCATCATGCCTTTGCAAAAATCTTAGCTGAAGGTGGAATACGTGGGCTTTGGGCAGGCTGGGTACCCAATATACAAAGAGCAGCGCTGGTGAATATGGGAGGTAATGGAAACTTTATTGAATTCTGAGAAGTCCTAATCACCTTAATCATTTTAACTATAATAAGCACTTACATTGGGGAAAATAAGAATTTTTATTTTATTATTTTTAATAATATGTACTGGCAACAGTCTTCTTTTATGTTGTAATGTTGTAATTGATTATTTTCCCTAGAGCGCTTTCACTACAGTGATGTATGAAAAGGATTTCCTAAAACTAGCAACTTGTGACAGTAAGGAGATAATACCGAACCGTTACTAAGGGTTCCTCCCCACCCCATACCTCCCTCTAAGATTCACACTGGGGTATGTACCACATGTGATGGTCATTATATCTAGACTACAGATCTTTCCCCCCAGTCATCCTGCTCCTCTTGCTATAGAATCAATCTGGTACAGCTGGACACCTCAGGCTGGAGACTTGAATGTTCCCTTCACTCATTCCCATTTCTCACTTCCCATCGTCAGTCACTGGTTTCTTCAGTCTTCTAAATATTTCTTAAATGTTCCCCCCTCCAGCCTTATGCTAAGTGAAATCAGTCAGTCAGAGAAAGACAAGGACCAAATGATCTCACTTCAGGTGGGATCTACAAAACAAAACAAAACGGAAACAGACTCATGGATGCAGAGAACAAATGAGTGGTTGCTCAAGGGGAGAGGAGTAGGGAGCCAAAGTAATTGCAACGGATTAAGAGGTACAACTGAGCGACTTCACTTTCACTTTTCACTTGCATGCATTGGAGAAGGAAATGGCAACCCACTCCAGTGTTCTTGCCTGGAGAATCCCAGGGACGGGGGAGCCTGGTGGGCTGCTGTCTATGGGGTCGCACAGAGTCGGACACGACTGAAGTGACTTAGCAGCAGCAGCAAGAGGTACAGACCTCCAGTTATAAAAATGAGCCACGGGGATATAATGTACAGCATAAGGAATTATTCCAGTAATATTGCAGTACCTTTCTATGAGGACCAGTGGTTACTAGGCATGTTGTCATGGTGACCTTTTTATAATGTTTGCACCTGTCAAATCACTGTGTAGTACACCTGCATAATATTGTACGTCAACTATGTTTCATCGAAAAGAAAAAGGTTCCCCCATCCAGTAAATACTACCTTAGGATCCTTACAATGACCATTTTTACAGTAGTAACCATCAAAACACAACTAGACCACTGCCACAGCATCTACCTGATCTCTTCCCCTGCCCTCAAATTTGGACCCAATATCCAGAGAGCTTTATCGAAAATACAGATCTCAACATGTTATTGGTATCCCTGCAACCCCTAACTGGCTTCTCATCACTCACAGAATAAAGTGGAAATTTCATAACACAGAAGGTCTGCATAAATCAACCTGTACCTTCTGGGTTTGAGCAATTCATTGATTCTGGAGCACATAGTGAAGCAGAGTCATAAGTGAAAAGGTTCCACTGCCTACACACACCAAACTGCCTCAACATCTGTGCTATCTGTCCTCTTCCCTCTTCTCTATTTAGTTACTTCTGCAGATCTTTTAACATGTGGCTAAGGTGTCTTCTCCATCATGTACTTTACTTGAACCTCCCACAGCCACCCCTCCCAGGTCATGGTGTGTTGGATGTGTTTCCGTAGTTCTCTGTGCTTAGCTCTATTGTTGTTTTTACCTCATTTCATTGCTTTCTTCTATGTGTCTGTCTCCTCCCCCTGGATTTTGAGCCCCCTGAAGGCATGGACTGTATTTTATTCATCTTTATTTTCCTAGTCCCTCTTACCTTTCCCAGCCCCTCTTACATAATCAACACATGTTTAATAAATGAATCAATGGATGAAAGACTCCTTTCTAAGACCAAAATTATATGATTCTAAGAAGCTGATAAATAGCAGTTTTGAGAGTTATAGTAACATACCACTTAAACACCAAAGGAAGTCAGTCTATTTTATATTTTGCTATTTCAGTCCATTGATGTCTCCTGCATCATATTAGTAGATATTCTGGTTTTCAGAAAACCTTTCAGATTATCATTTTTCAATTGATTGCTTCAATATCTTTGCAGCCCAGAGTTCTCTTCCAAGTTCTAGCTATCTACTCAGCATCTTCATTTTGTATCTCAAATACATATTAGTTTGAATGTGTCCAGACCAAATCATTTACTGAATCACTTCCTTCTCCATTCTTCCCAGTCTCAAAATATGATATCATATTTTTATGATGGTTTTTTAGTTGAACGACCCAGAAACCTAGGCATGATTTTGATCTCTTTGCTTTCACTTACTGCTTACAGCCAACCAGTCACCAAATCCAGCCAGTTCTGTCTCCCAGAGAGATCTCAAGTTCATCCACTTCTTTTCATCCCTGGAGCTACACCCTGGTCCAAAGTGCTATTAATCTGCTCCTCCTGGATCACTACAAATATCTCCTAACTGGTCCCCCCACACACATACACACATACATCCCACAGCCATTCTGCCCCACTCCGCGTCTGAAATTGTTCTCATCAGGATCACCGGTGCCTGTCATCTTATTTTAAAACATTTAAATAAGTCCATTCTCATTTTCACATAGCTATAAATGGCAGCTCTGTCCTTCCAGTTGTTTAGGCTCAAAGCCTTGTTGTCATCTTTGCTTCCTTTCTTTCCCTCCATATTTAGTCTGCTGGCTGATCTCTTGATTCTGTCTTCAAAACACCCAGAATCTGACCAGTGTTCCACACCCCAGTATCCAAGCCACCACGCTTTCTTACCAGAAGAACTGCAGTAGTGTCGTATCTAATGTTTTTAGTCTGAGTAGACTATCACAGTGATCTTGTAAATACCAGCCCAGGTCAGCCACTCCTCTGCCCCAGACCCTCCCCTTCTCCGACTCTTGCTTCCTCTGCTCCTGTTAAACCAGTGTTCTTGCCGTTCCTCTAACATACGAAGCTGACTTTTGCCTTTTTGACCTACTGTGGTTCTGCCTAGGACACTTTCTCATAGATATCTCCAAAGTTTACTTCCTCAAGCTTCCTGAAGGTCTCCACTCAAATATTATTTTGAGGTCATCTCCAGCTGTTCTATTTAAAATTCACACGCACCATCCTTCCCCACCCTCGCACCCTCGCCTGATTTTCCTGCCTGATTTGTCTTCAGAGCAGTTACTGCCATCCGAAACGCCACGTGGCTTACTTACTTGTTTATTGTCTCCTCCTTCAACAAAGAATGGCGATTTTGTTCATTTTTGTCCATGGCTCTTTCCCCAGTGCGTAGAATAATGCCCACCACATGGTACGCTCTCAGATGTCTGGTGAATGATCAAATATATCCACCCATTCTTAGCTCTTTACAGTTCACTTCCCTATACTCTGGTATAGGTAATCTTTATAAAATTCCATGATTGTGGTCTAGCCCTCCCCTGTTTAAAACCTTTCAACAGCTCTTCATTGTCATTAGAAAAAAAGTATAAAAAGCTTAATGTAGAATAATGGCCAGGATCTTTTGTTTAAAGTGATAGAATCTCAATTCAGCCTAGCTTAGGCTGAAAAAGGAATTCATGAGCTCCAGCACTGAAAAGTGCAGGGGTTGAGCTGACTCTGAGCAAAGCTGGATTCAGATGTTCAGATGATATAATTGAGTGTCTGTCTCTCTTCCTTTTTTCCTCCCCCTCCCTCTGTTGCTGTGCTTTTCTCTGCTTGAGAACAAGAATGGGATCTTTCATCTTTGTATACATTCTTGCCCCACGCTTAGCACGTTCTTGACACAGAAGACATTCATTGTTGAGTGAATGACATTTAAACTTTCTTTCTCTATGTATTGCCAGATTTAACTACTTACGACACAGTAAAACACTACTTGGTATTGAATACACCACTTGAGGACAATATCACGACTCATGGCTTATCAAGGTAAGACTGTTTTAATTTGTCTCTTTCTATTTTTTCCTATCTCACTCTTTCTTCCATATTTGGCATAAATTCTAACTTTTATCTCTTCTGATTGGGAACCTAGTGATAACAGCCTTAAAGAAAGGCGATAGTACCTTTATAAAGAGCAATTTTCTTAAAGTGTGTTGCAGTTAAAATGTGGAAGAGAGGGGCAGAATATTTCAGGTTAAATTTTCCCAAATATTTGCACTTTGGTAGGGCTATCCCAGGGTGAGATTCTGACAATTGATTATCCAACTCAATTCAGTGGGTATGTTTGAGCATCCTTTGCGTTAAAGATACTGTGCAAGGCCCTGCAGTAGATACAAAAAGTAAACCACACTGCTTCCCAGGGAGTTTTCCAAGGGGAAAAATAAAACAAGTATAAAAACACTGCACAGTAAGTGCTAAAAGAAAGGGACTAGTTACTGTAGAGTTGGGCAGGGGGGAGGGAAGAGAGAAAAAAATAACCACTTAGAAGGGCCCGTAAAGGGGATAGAATTAGATAAGTGTTTTGAAGGGCTGTGGCTGTTGATGGATAGAGACATGATAAAGAAGTGCTTCCTAGGAGGAGAAACAGCTTAAATTCTTTGCAACACAAGTTCAGATTATCCATTAGGATGAGTTACTTTATAGATGTTGAGCGGCCTTATGATTCTGTTTAGCTTCTGATCTTGTTTCCAAATTCTAGAACCCTTAATGCTATTTAGACAACCCCAAAACTGTATGAGAGGGCTTCCTAGGTGGCACAGTGGTAAAGAATCTGCCTGCCAAGGCAGGAGACTTAAGAGACATGGGTGTGATCCCTGGGTCGGGAAGATCCCCTAGAGAAGGAAATGGCAACCCACTCCAGTATTCTTCCCGGGAAAATTCCGTGGACAGAGGAGCTTGGTGGGTTACAGTCCATGGGATCGCAAGTAGTCAGACACAACTGAGCGATTCAGCATGCACGCACACAAAACTGTGTAAGTAGTGCCAAGTTGATGATATTTAGAGATACAGACATAGTTAGAAATGATTCTTAATTTTAGGTTCACTTTAACTTTATGTTCTTACTGTAGTTTTTCTTCATTTGTCCTCTTAAAATAAGTGTTATCGTTCATGCTGCTAGGGCAATCATTCTGTCTTTGCTCACCTTTCATATTCCAAAATCTCATCCAGGTGTGTTCACAAGCAATAACATATTTTCTGCAGCCAACAGCCCAACCACCTCTTTCAGAGCAAACAGGACTTGGGGCCTCCATCCTATAAACATATGTATCGTATCTGTACCCAACCTGACCTTCCCTTCACTGTCTCCGTTTTATGCTGTTCTCTCTGCTTGTGAGACTTTCTTCCCCAATTCTTCCTTGTCAAGTCATTCTGTGAAATAGTCTCAACTTTCAAGGGACTTGTCTGTTCCAAGTGTTACCATCTGTTCTGGGAGCAGGATGTTCAGTTCTAACAGCTCCACAGTGATGTTACCTCTGTTACTTTTTCATTGTCTTTACCCAAATGGTCTTTGAAATACCACCTCTTTAACCTAAGATTCAGGGATTTCCCAGCAGGTGTAAATCTGCCTAATGGACATGACTCCACTTAATGGATCTGTCTTTTTTTGGAAAGACATAAGATTTCCCATCACTATATTCCAGCCCTAACTGAAATAAGTTTATCTTATTGTTCTCTAATTCAGGTTTTGCAAATGATTGAGATCATTGGGTGCTGAGATGATTGGTGCTTGGTTCATTCTTAGCCCTACCCACTGGATCAGGTCTTTAAATGGGGTCAGGGGGAGTATGTGTGGTCCGTGAGGCAGCTCAAAAGGTGCTGTCCATGAACTCACAGCTGGCTAGGCAAACATTGCTATGTAATCTAGAAGTTCTGGACGCTGCATCACAGGGTAGAATGAGTGCTCACCGAGGTTGAAAGAGGGTCGCAGCGGTGCAGTCGAGAGATTTATAGGAGCCATCAACATCCGAGGGAAGGGAGTTTGATACGAAGAAGAGTGAAAATAGTGCAGGCACTGAACCGGGTGCTTCAGAATGGTTAAGAAGGGTAAACTGTATGTTATGTCTTCTACCATAATTAAAAACAATGGTGTATGTGCTCACTTGAGCAGCACGTATACTAAAAACAATAGTGTAAGTACGCTGAAGTTCTAGGGCAGGGAAGGAGCAGTAGAAGACGTGTGGCTAGGATTTTAGGGAGATGGGGAGGCAGGTGGCAAGGTATGCTAATATAGGAGAAAGTAGAAAGGAAATTATACAGAACGGGAAAACCAGAAGAGTCCCCCTTTCCCTGTTTTTAAATCCTGAGGCTGCTGAGGGGTGAAACTGGGCAGAAGATTAGCTTACACTGTATGAAGATCATACGTGAGCATGGTTCTTTAGTTGATGCGGAAGAGGATTGTTCATCCTGAAACCGTGCTTATGGACTAATACAGACTAGCCTTGCACAGAGCCATCTGGTCTCCTGGAGAGAACAGAAGATGTACCCAGTCATTCTCTGTCTATCATCACTTAAGACACATTCTGGGCTTCGCTTTGTGGGTATTACTGGCAAGGAGTGATAAAGGTCAATAGCAAAAAGTAGCCGTGTTCCTGTCAAGTATCCAGGCAAAATTGATGTAACTTTTACGGCTCTGTCTTCTCACTTTGACTCTAGATACCATCTTACCTGAGGCCTCCTTAATGCAGGATTTGTTCTCTTAATATTTAAAGGCGCCTAGCCAGATCACAGTACGTCCTGCAAACGATTTGATAAGAGGAGGATGAGGCAGGCCGCTGGCTGCTGGCCCCCAAGGTGTCTGTGTACCAAACAGGCCCAGTTGCCAAAGGGGATCCTTGATGTGGTTATTATACAGGTAAAAAAATCCTTTAATAAGTACACTAACTAACGACTACTAATGAATGAGGGCTGCCTATCTTTTAAAAGTAGAATGTATTAATAACATTAACACTCTGGTAGAAGTAGTTTCCACTCTTGAAACATATGTATAGCTGAGCCGGCCCCCAGCTTCTCTGAAGCAAGTAAAAATGTAGTGTTTCTTTCCAGTCTTTTGAGCCAAAAAGGGGAAATTGTGTATAGTTTTCTGTCTTCTTTGTTTTACTCACCTCTTGACTGGTCTTGCAAGCTGTTTCTAGTAGACTTAAGTTTTAGAACTTAGGTGAATTTTGTAGTTGGTTGCCTGTTTCTATGTAAAAATATGAAGGTATATTAAAATGAGGGCTTCCCTCATAGCTCAGTTGGTAAAGAATCCGCCTGTAATGCAGGAGACCCTGGTTTGATTCCTGCTTTGGGAAGATCTGCTGGAGAAGGGGTAGGCTACCCACTCCAATATTCTTGGGCTTCCCTTGTGGCTCAGCTGGTAAAGAATCTGCTTGCAATGTGGGAGACCTGGGTTCAGTCCCTGGGTTGGGAAGATCCCCTGGAGAAGGGAAAGGCTACCCACTCCGGTATTCTGGCCTGGAGAATTCTGATGTTAAATCTTGACTTTCAGAGGATCTGAACATATAGGAAAGAATGCTGAAAGAACAGTAGTCTACACCTCCCGGGATATAGATGGTGAAGCAGTAAGTTCTTTCCACGTAGGCAATGCCTGTCGTGTGAACAGAGACCCAAGAGAAGTTATATGCAGTCAGGTCACTTGCTGGAAAATGAAAATAGGTTATATGGGTTCTTTCTCTTGAATTCAGGTATTCCTGAAGTGTGTTTCTCCTTTGAATGATCAATCCTGATCTAAAGACTCATAAAGAACTGCTGCTCCAGCAGTTCAAAATAAGAGAGTGTGAAGATTCCTAATGCAATTTCAACCTCCCCACCACAGAGCCTTCAGAAACTTCAGAGGCCTTGCCTGGCCCGAAAGTCAGCTGTCCTTATCTCTGGGAGACACTTGATGTTCCGGGAAGAGATAAAAGTTGTCCACGGTTTTCCTTTCTAGCTTTCCATTAGCCCAAGATAAGATGCTCTTCCCACCCCCCTGATTCCCATCTCTGGACTCAGCTGCCAACTTCTGGGTCTTGGGCCTTCATTTCATTTGATTCAGGATGACCACCCATCTTCTCATCATCTGTGTTTCTCCTGGAAAAGTTTACAGCAGTTAATGGCTTCTCAGGTTATGGGATGTCGATCACATTCCTGTATTGCCTCTCTCATGCCTACATACATAATGAACTGCTGGTGGCTTCCGAACTGTTCAGTCACTCATTTAAAAGAATCTTGATTTAGTCTGCAGTGGGTTGGCCATATGCATTTTGTCTGTCTTGAATAACTGACCAGAAGCCTTTTTCAAAAAGGAGTGATTATGTGATTCCCCCACTTTAAGACCCTTTCCCCTTGCATTGAGAATAAAACCTTAGCCTTCTCTGCCTGCATCTTTAGTCTCTGATCTGGCTGGCGAGAAGGAACCATCTATGTCAAGGTCTGCTCTCACCCAAGAGCCTTTCCATGACTGCCTCTCACCTGGTTAATCCCTATCACGTGATCTCATTTCATTTTTTTTTCCTACAGCACTAACCGTACCTGAAATTATTCATTTCTCCTCTGCCTCTCCCCAGTTAAGTACCTTGAGGACAGGACCTTATTTGTCTTGTTCACTGCCTAGAAGAGTGCCTGCCTCCAGCAGATGTTCAGTGTATATCTGTTGACCAGACATTGTTTCAATTTTTTTTATCTCTTGAACGAATGAATTTATCATTGATTTTAAGCTAAAAGAGCATTAGTATGAAGAATATTATTGGACTAGATTTAGTATTCCATTCTTTCCAAATATCAAATCCCCCTTAAAATTTGGAAGCTGCTGCATATTACCTTTCAATTTCATTTATCTACAGTTTATGTTCTGGACTGGTAGCTTCTATTCTGGGAACACCTGCTGATGTCATCAAAAGCCGAATAATGAATCAGCCACGAGATAAACAAGGAAGGTAGATAGAAAGTCTTAGTCTCCGTGTATCTGAATGTCTATAATAACAATGTTCTTTAAAGACTCTTCCTTGTATTTATTTTTGCTGGAAATGTATTTTTGTGTTTATGTGTGTTCAACCAGGACATTGTTTTTATGCAATTACCCGCTTTGTGTCTGGTGGAAAAGTACTGTGCATTTGGGGAAATAAGCTAATTTAACTGTCATATTGTTTAGACACAAGGTGTTTATTGTGACTTTGTTGTTTTCATAGAGTTTTTGAAAATATACTTTGTTAAGAATTTGCAGGGCATTTTTTCAGAAGCTCATGACTTGTGAGTAACATGGGTAATTTAATTGGCTATAAAACAGTATGTTCTCTCTGAAGAGACTAGATGGAGTGAATTCTAAGTTATCAGACCAAGGGTGGGGTGAATCCCAAGAGTCAACCTTGAAAAATATCTTTAAACTCAAAAGAGGTGTCCTATGTGTACAGAAGCACAAATATTATTTGTTCTAACCTAGCAGAAGATAGTTAAATAAGTTTTTCTAGACTATTTTTAAATTTTATTTATATATCTATTTACATGTAAGAAATTTAACAAAATTGTCTTCTTTCCTTCTTAGGGGCCTTCTGTATAAATCATCTACTGACTGCTTGATTCAGGCTGTTCAAGGAGAAGGATTCCTGAGTCTCTATAAAGGGTTTTTACCATCTTGGCTTCGAATGGTAATGTTAGGTTTTTCCTGCCTTTGCTTTTGTTTTCATTGCACTTTATAAATATTTTCCCTTTTCACTTCTGGCATGGTTCTGCCCCCAAATCATGGTTCTTTCTTTCTTTTCTCTTTTTGTTTTCTTTTACCTCCACCCGCCTTGGTAGATTAAGGTAAAATAATTCAATTACATCAGAAATGAATAGGTTGATAGTCTGATGTTATAAAGCCAGTGGATAGATTGTTCTGAAATGTAAAGACTTCTGCTATTTAGCCAAAATATTACAGTTTGAGACAGACATACAGATTTCATACTAGAGACCATTGTTATGAAAATGTCACTATTTCAAACAAAGTTAGTTACTTTGATGATAAATATTGGATTATCCATTGTGGCTCAGCAGTAAAGAATTCGCCTGCAATGCAGGAGATCACCTGCAATATAGGAGACACGGGTTCAATCCCTGGGTCAGGATGATCCCCTGGAGAAGGAAATGACCCACCCACTCCAGTATTCTTGCCTGGAGAATACCATGGACAGAGGAGCCTGGCAGGCTTCAGTCCATGGGGTAGCAAGAGTCAGACATGACATAGTGACTAAACCTACCACCCATTAATACCTATCACCACAAAGCTCTGCTTAGGAAGAAGACATCATATCATTTTCATTTGGTTTGAATATTGTTTTTTACTAAAGTGAATTAGCATGTAGAATTAGATAGACTTATCTAAGTAACATAACAAATACAATAAAAACAAGGTACTCGAGTATTTTTTGAGTTAGAATATATTTGAAAAAATAGGAGTTACAGGTTTAGAAATTCAATCAATGCTTTACACAGTATAGTATAATAATATGAGTTGAGCACCTGTTCCATACAAAGTCCTGACTCAGTGCCCGACTTTAGGAGGAACCCAGGAGCCTCCGTCTGCTCCAGTGCTAGAGCTTCCAGTCTAGGTCAAGACAAACCCTGAGTGAAGAGTTGGGAAGGGGCAGGGTGCAGGGTCATGGTGCTTTCAGAACAGACAGCAAGTAAGGACCGCCTAAGCTAGGAGGTTAAGTAAACCTCATTGGAGACTGGATTTCTCATTGAGATTTGAAGAATGAGTGGGACTTAACTAGGCTAAAAGGGAAGAAAAGAACATTCTGGGTGTAGGAACTAGCTGGAGTGGACAAAGGACACGATGCAGTCAGAGAACTGAGGGAAAGCCAGCTGGCCAAGGCACGGAGATGTGGAGGAGAGAAGCCCAGGGTGAGGCCAGAGGGAGGCAAAGGTGGGATTGGATGGGGCTGTAGGACCCATGAGAGTGAGGGGCATTGGCCTGATGACGTGTGCTCTTAAGAAGATCATTCTGGCTGCTGTGTGGTTTGAGGAAAGACCAGGAGTTGTGACAGATGACAGATAATGATAACTCAGACTAGAATATGACAGTGAGGACAGAAGAAGATAGATTAGAAAAAAAAAAAAGGAGGGGGGGCGGATAGAAAGGAGATAAAAAAGAATACAACCGGAGGGGCATGGGGAAATGGTTGGAGAAGGCAAAGAAAAATCGAGCTTCATTCCCAGATTCCTGCCTGAGCAACCAATGATGTGATTTCCTAATATGGGATCATTTGCAGGGAAGAAGATTTCGTGGTAGAATCTCAAGTTTAGTTTAGAAATGTTAAGTTTTGGATAGTCATAGGACATCTAAGAAGAGATATCTAGATGACTAGCTTCATATATTGGCCTGGATCTTAGAATCATGAGGATGGAGATTTAGACCTAAGCACCGTCTACACACAGATAATAACTGAAGCACTGGGGATAAATGACATCACCAAGGGTGGTAGGTATCCATCTGTTAACATGAAACTAACAGCCAAAGCCCTTGGCAATATCTGATACAAAAGCACACCTAAGCTGTAAAAGATTATTTTCATTGTCTTGGTTATACTTTGAAGTTATCTCAAATCTATGGATATTTAATGGAAAGGAAGATTTTGACTTGGCCTGCATGAACCAGGTCCTATGATAAATGCTGGTAACACCAAGGAATAAGATGTGTATTTTTTTGCTCTCAAGGAGCATACAGTGTGATGGGAGAAGATAGACACATAAGTAGTTAAAATTACAGAGATGATAAAGCTAAGATTATGAAGTCACTTGCTATATGGCCAGTGCTGTGCTAATCATATTCATGGCTTAACTCATTGAGTTCTCCCAACAATCTATTTAGAAGGTTACTATCATATATTTCATTTATAGAGGAGAAAACTAAAGTGAAGTGTCTAAATAACTTGGCCAGGCTAGGTGGTTATTAACTACTGGCATCAGGGGCTCAAACCCAGGCAGTGTGGCTTCAGAGGACACATATTCTAAAGAGGTTGCCAGTGCTGTGAACAAAACATGGAAACACACATAGTGGAGTAAAATGGCTTGAACTCTTTGGGAATTCCCAAAAGGCTTCCCAGAGGTGATCCCTGATCTGAGCTTTGAAGAATCAGTAGGTGTTTATCAAGAAAACCATGAGGAAGCAACATAAGCAAGTTATAGGTGACCCCAAAAAGTCTGGTGAACTGCAGAAAATTCTGTGTGGCTAGACTGTAGGTCCTCAGAGGGCAGATGATGGGAAGAGAACATAGAAGAGCATTTAGGCTGAGAAGGACCTTGGGGAACCAATTCAGTAGTTGAGGTGAAATTGAAGTAGCAAGTACCCGTTGAATACGGGAGCCATGTGCTAATATTTGCTTGGGGACAAGTCTACTGTGGTAGCAATGTCGAAGCTGTCGTGAAAGTTAGAATGCAAGAAGGCAAGTTTTGGTGATGGTCTAGCCAGGAGATGATTGTAGATATGGAGAGAGGTGGATTTCATGAACATTTATGTTCGACTCCACAGGACTTAGTAACTGATCAGACAGAGAAAGGGAAGGAGGGAGAGAAGGGAAATGAGACTTTGATGTTTCTGGTGGGGAAGACCATGAGGATGGGTGAGACCAGGGGTGAAAAACGAAGCCAAAAGGTGAGGGAGAACATCCCAGGACAAAGGAGCGCTGAGACCACTTGATCTGACCCATTGTCTTTGTAACATGAGACTCAGGAAGTGTAAATGACCTCAGGATGAATACCTGCTAAGCTCTTTACACGCATAATTTTTTTTTTAAGTCTTACAAGAACCTAACATTACAGGTAGTGTGATCCTCATTTTTCAGATGAGAAAAACACAGCTCAAAGTATAAGAAACTCGCTCAAGCTCATGTAGCTAGTATATGGCCAAGCTGGGAATCCACTACAGATTTGTTCGACTCTAAACCCACAGTCCTAACTAAGACGGTATACCGAGTATCTCAAGGTCCTGCAGCTCATTATAAAAGTTTTAAAAAAGAGACAGGGCATGGTGATGAAGAGAGGTTACCGGAGAAAAGGCTGGCTAACCACTCAAGATCACCAGGGTGGCGTGGCTTTGTTGATTTGCCACAGCGCGGGACCTGAGTGTAGAAGCCTGTTGACTCATGAGCACTTCCAAGTAAATCGGCCTTTGCACATACAACTGCCCTTCAGCCAAACTCACTGAAACCGATGAGTGGACCACAGCATTGGCTCATCCACACTGAGAAATACATCTGGCCAGTGGTCTCAATGCTGAAGTCCTCTGGATGGGTAAATTCAAACTATAGGGGAGCCAAGTCATAATCAGAAGTTTGCCTGCTGAACACAGAATAATAATAACAGGAAGAGCTTATCTGTCAATTTAATATTGAAAAAGATCAACCCAAGAGTCCCTGTGTGTTCAAGCCCACAGTAAAAAGCATGGAGAAAAAAATTTTTTTCCAGCAGTTATGATAACATGGTGTCTATACACTTGGATTCTTTTCAGTGGTACAACTATGCCAGTGAGGCAAAAACCAGTAAAAGAAGGTACTGGCCGTATGCCCTTCTGCAGAGGCTCAGGATATCCAGTCTATATCCTGTACATGCTATTTGACCCTCCCTCTTAAACTCCTCTTCAAAACCCAGCTAAACCTAATCCCAGTTCCTTACCCTAGTTAGAGATAGCATGCCCTCACTTTGCTCAATCCCTGATTAATATTTATTTCCTTCGCATATAGTTTGGTTGCTATGAGGAAGAAGTCTGATAACCAGAGCCATCAGGAATGACTGCCTAGTCCATTCTTAACTGAGACCTCTGCTTCTAGATCCAACTGCAGTCACATCCTTGGCTCACTTCATTTTTATTGTCACAAGACTGTGGTGTCGTCTCAGCTTCTTTGTCTATGTCTTCATACACTTAATTGACCAAAGACGTATTCTCCTAAATCCACTAGTGAGTTCTCAGTCTACTAGTATAACTTGCTCAACATTTCTAAACACGTATGACATAAATGGTGCTTTATAAACGCTCTAAGCAAATACATTTTTCATTCTAATTGCTTAAGTTTATTTCTGTACACTCTAGTGTGATTAGGGTTTCTCTGATCAGTATTACCCATAACTTAGGAACCAAACCAGATAAGAACTGGATCCAAGACATACTTTCTCTGATGATTACTTCCAGTGTTTCCTCTGTGATCTCCATCTGTCTTTAGCATTTTTATCTTCTGTTGTTGATTAACCCTCATCCCCTTATAATTCCTTTTGGTACAGTGACACCTTCACATCCACTTCTTTCTGAGGTGAGAACCCTTTTCTCCACTTGATGTGCATTTTTATGTTCATCATGTGATATACCAGGTGTTGGTTTTATGATCGAACTCTCAAAGGATCATCTTTCATCTCTACTTTCAAGTTCTTCAGGGCTTCCTTGTTATGCTCCATACATTATACAAACTACATGTAGACAAAAAGAGCCCAGCCTAGAATTCAGGCATGCCGAGTCCTAGCCTTTTATCCAGTAGTGGTCAGTAAAAGGAACCCTGGAATGGAAGTCAGAAGCCCAAGGTCCAACTCCATCATGCTGGCAGGCATCTGATTGCTAAGCCTTAGTGTCCTCATCTGTAAAGCAGGGGTATCAATACCTTTCCTTTCCATTATAAATTGTTTGGAGAAATCTGTGACAAATAAGACCTGAAAATGCTTTGTAAATGATAAGGTGCTCTAGAAAGGTGAAATGCCAAAATATTTGTTTTCAGCCTAAGTGGATTCAAAATGAGTTCATCATTCAAAGATGTGTATGCGTATGTGTAGAAGATTTATAATTGCTTTGAAATATGCACTAACTTCTTTGGTTAATCTTTCAGACCCCTTGGTCACTGGTGTTCTGGCTTACTTATGAAAAAATCAGAGAGATGAGTGGAGTCAGTCCATTTTAAGCCCTTAAAGATACAGTGTTCAGTATCACTGAAATGCGGGCATCTGCAGCACACACCCCCTATTATTTCTACCTCTTTAGGAAGACACCTTACTCCACAGAGACTGTGATTTATAGCGGGCAGCACTTTATTTTTACCTGGAAACCCAAGTTCTCTTTGACTCCTCTTTTTGTTCACAAGCAATCTGATTGGATCACACAAGACCACCCAATGAGACGCCCGCACAACGTTCTCTAAGGAAGGATCAAATCCTGACCACTTAACTTGAGAAGATTCAAGCTTCGAGATGCTATTCTATGCTGTAGAGCCTGCTTAGAGGAGAAAGTGCCAGAAGGGAGACAGCATCTCAGACCTGAAGTGGACAGTAGGGATGTGGAAAAATACATCCGTACATAGGGACCAAGGAATATACTTAACGTGTTGTGTCAGTATTTACTAACTGAAATCTGATAATTCACTTTTCTGTTGTCATTAAAGCATATACTATAAACTAAAGGGAAGTGAAATGAATAAACATTTTGAGTTTCCCTAGTGTTGAAGGAGGTTGATGTACCTTTTCTTGCCAGGAGAGTGAAAAAAAAAACAGTTTGGATCTCAAGGGAAGAAGCCTCATTCTCTCAGTGCCCTGTGATCTGTGTCCATTGGTTAGGTCTCTGCCACACAGGCTAAGGGCTTCCTGACAGCCACAGACCACATCTTAATGAAAACAGAAAAGCATGTCTGCTTTGTGACATATCCCATTCCAGCCTGAAGTTGTCACTGGCCCTCAAGAATCTCAATATATGAAAAATGGGGCTTATTTGATGAAGGCTCAGGTGGACAGGTCCTTTTAATAAAGAAACATCTGGTATCATCAGTCTCAGGGGCATTTAAAAGCAAAGGTAACATGAAGTCAGCCGACATACAGCCTCTCTTAATCCCCTCTTCCCTAACACTAAGAGCCTGAGTGAGGGGGAGGGAGAACTCAGAAATCACACGAAAGCTGTCTCTAGCCTGAATCTTATTCAGTCTGACAAAGCTTCCTGCCCAAAAAGTGATAAGGATAAACTGCCTGTGGTACACAATTATGTCTCTAGTCATTGAATCATATCCCTTTTCTTAGAAAGTTGAGAGATTTCTTCACATTCACCTCTATACCACCTGTTCCCCCAGCCTCAGACACTGGGCATTTCTGGATGGATAGCTACAGTTACGGGAAAAGGCTGTAATTGTCAAAAGAGGAAAACTCCAAAAGCTGAGACCCAAGAGAGACATTGGGGCTGACCAAACAGGATTTATCCTGGGCATAGATGATGTTGAATGGGAAAAGTGCTCTGTGGTTGCCCTAATGTATAATCACTGCCATTTAAGAGGGAAACTATACTTTAAAATATATTTTAATGTGATGTACTAATATGTAGTGGCTTATTTTTTTAATAGAATTTACAGAACATGGGAGTTTAATCTCTTAAAATCTTTAGGCGGTCTTCTTTTCCATTGTATTTGTCAACCTGTATGAACTGAGTTGTTAAATATACTTAAAATAATAATATGTACTTTAAGTTCTCAAATTGTCTGTATTGGAACCACTTTAGGAAACTTTGTGTGTATTTTATAATTATGTAAATCAAGTAAATATTAGATCAAAATAATTATATGTAAATTGGACCATGGAAAAATTTATTTAACTTTATTCTTTGAGGGGCTCAAGGTGAAAACATTGCTTACATAGTGAGACTATTCCTTGATGTCTGGATTAGAATAATTGGATTTTTTTTTTAAACCTGAAATGACTCCTTGGGATGGTCTGGTTTAACTCTCTCATTTTCTGTGTTGGGAGACTGAGGCCTGGAGAAGTAGAGTTGTTCATGCTCATAACTTATTCAGTAGCAGAATCAGGATAAAAATACAGATCTTCTAATTATTGTTACCACTGACAGCTATTATACACTAATTAGGTACTGAGTAAATGTCTCATGTCATTTCTGCAACATCCCAGTCCAGGACTATTGAATCTTCCAAGAACAGGTTTTTCTTTATGGCATTTTTTTTTTTTTTGCCATAGATATTTTAAATGAATTTGAATTGCCTTTGGCATACATTCTAGAATGGTCTAAAACTTGAGTCTAAAACACTTTAGCTAAAATATGAAGAGCCCCGAGAATCTGCCCAAATCCTGTAGATAACACATATATCCTATCACAGTCATACTTTTCCAGTGAAATCATTTTCATTAATGTATCTTGGAACTTTTCTTATTTTACCAACTTGAAATCATCTTGTTCCTCTCCAGAATAACCCACAGTAAATAAAAAGAAATAACTTCAGTAATTTTGTGTCCACACTGAAAGACTTAACATTTCAGTCTCACTTTCTTAAAACTGTACTTGGTATTTATCTTCAGCTCAGTATCAATAATACTTAACCTCTAAGTTTCCTTTGCTAAGCTTCCACTTTTTTCCCTTCCCAAATGATTTTTTTCTCACTGAAAAATACACGTTCTTATTTTTAATTATATACAGTCATTTGTTCTTTATATGTATAAGTGAATTAGCATATATCTAAATAGAGAACATTTCTTAAATTTGCTTTCAGTGAGGAATAATGTATCTTCATCAAGTGCTCCAAATCCTATTTTAATTATAAGCCACTAGTGGTAGGGCTAGTAGCATTTATTTGCCATTAGGTACTCAACAAAATTTACATATGGTATGAATCAATCAATTTTGTCTTCATTATTTGAAGATCTGTGACTATCAAAAGACTAGTCTGAAATTTCTTTCATTTTGCCAAGAAAAAAGGAAGGAAACAAATTCAAGAAAGTTTTAAATGAGAAATTGATTTTCTGTCATCTTTAAATTTTTAAGCATAACCACTGATGTACAACTGAAATAGTTATACATGTCTTTTTCTTTTTAATGAAAACAGATTCCCTCAGGACCTCCATTGGGAAAATCTTTCATTTAATACTTGTTGGTTAAAAATATCTTTCATTTAATACTTGGTGGCTACTTGAGGCTGAAAATATTTGATGCTCTTCTCCCCAGTTAAACCAGAACTCTTTTAAAAATGATTCCCAAAAAATACATATATTACTGAATGCCAGGAAATGTGGAGGAAAGGCTGAACTTGGATTCTCAAGACCTTTATCCTGTTGGGTTGGTCAAAAAAGTTCATTTGGGTTTCTCCATAAGGTGGTGTGGAAAAGCCCAAATGAACTTTTTGGCCAACCCAATATTTTGGGTTCTACTTCTGACAAAGTAGTATAATCAAGTCCCTTCATTTCTTTTGATGGTCCATTTCTTTTTAAGATGAAGTGGTTGAACTCTAGAATCTTGCACATATACTTGAAGAGGGTCATTATATTAATGTCATGTTAAAAAAAGAAAAACTTAAGATTTTAAAAAATTATCAGAGTTTTCTTTTTCCTGGATTTATTTAATTTCTCATGTTTTAAGATGAGGAAAGTTTTATTCAGGACTTACAGCAGAATATAAGCTTTTTATGTGGCTGGAAATCCTTCCTTCACCTAGCAGGATACACATCTTCCTTCAGGCAACAGTGGGCATGTCATCCCACCTTCTTACCTTCAATTACTCCTTCACACACACACACAAGAAAACTTAAAATATTTCATAATGTATCCAAGCCCCTCTCAACCTGGCTTCAACCCATTTTTCTAATGTTTTCATTTCACTGCACACCCACACTCTACCTCCTCGCAAATGCATCGCCCCGGAAGATGTTCTTCATTTGGCGGCTTCCTAGGCAGTGTTCATTTTGTGCTCTTTGCCTAACATTCTTCCCCATCACTATCACGCATTCGTCTTCACTTTCACTGGTGAAGTCCTACTTTAACATCTAGAATGATCTCTGAAGACTTGAAGACCTTCAACACCTCTGTTCCCATGGCTTCCCCTCCTGCGGATGTCTGTCTGCATGGACACGAGTCTGCTTCCCCTAGATGAATGAACTCTTGCAAGCAAGGACCATCTCTGTTTCTCTTTAAAACTTCAAATAGAAGTCAATTAGAAGAAATCTGTTGAATTCACAGATTGGGTGGGGGTGGGTGGAGAGAAAAAAACATGTACACGTGTAGGTCATATGCTGTATTCTTCCTACCTTAAGAATAATTATATCAGGTCAGTAACACTCGATTTCATGTGATTCCTTACCATATGCAGTGCTTAACTGCATTTTCAAAAGATCGTGTGTCTTTAAACAGGTAATTTTAAAGAAGTCGTCATCTGTTTAATAGCTATCCTACAAAAATCTAGAACTTGATAGTTTTAAATAATACAAAATATTTGGTTGGATGACAAGCAAGCAATAAATATGTGATATGTTTATATTATTCTTCCTTTTAGAGTGTATGTGAAAATTCTGTCACTGTTTGTATGTACATTTTACCCATTCAAGTGTTTTATTATTTCTGAATTCTGAGGAGTATGTGATTATTTTTCTCTCCCCATACTTTACCCCAGCGGGCTGCTGTGATTGTGAACAGCAGCAGGATCCACTTTGAAGGTTTGATAAAAGCAGATGAAGAGGCTTAAAGATGTCTGTTTGCTGAAAATATCTGGTAACAAACAGGAATATATGTGAGTAAATATAGCTCATCATTCTGATTTTTAAAATAAATGCTTTAAAATGCCTAATGGGTTGTCAAGGGCTTTGTTTTGTCCTCGTGTGATTTCGTCCTGGTGCGTCTTTGAATTTAAAATGATAACAAATTTAGAGACAATTTTTAAAGCTTAATCTTTACTTTTCCGAATTGAAACAGAAAGTAGCTTAATTTAGAAAGTCAGATTTGAAATGTTTATATTAGCAAAAAGAACGCTTATACCTTGTTGCTTAAAACTCAACATTCAGAAAACTAAGATCATGGCATCTGGTCCCATCACTTCTTGGCAAGTAGATGGGGAAACAATGGAAACAGTGACAGACTTTATTTTCTTGGGCTCCAAAATCACTGCAGATGGTGACTGCAGCCGTGAAATTAAAAGATGCTTGCTCCTTGGAAGAAAAGCTATGACCAACCTAGACAGCATATTAAAAAGCAGAGATATTACTTTGAGAACAAAGGTCCATCTAGTCAAAGCTATAGTTTTTTCAGTAGTCATGTATGGATGTGAGAGTTGGACCATAAAGAGAGCTGAGCACTGAAGAACTGATGCTTTTGAACTGTGGTGTTGGAGAAGACTCTTGAGAGTCTCTTGGACTGCAAGAGATCCAACCAGTGCATCCTAAAGGAAATCAACCCTAAATGTTCATTGGAAGGACTGATGCTGAAGCTGAAGCTCCAATACTTTGGCCACCTGATGTGAAGAACTGACTCATTGGAAAAGACCCTGATGTTGGGAAAGACTGAAGGCGAAAGGAGAAGGGGACAACAGACAATGAGACATTTGGGTGGCATCACTGACTCAACGGACATGAGTCTGAGCAAGCTTTGGGAGTTGGTGATGGACAGGAAAGCCTGGCGTGCTGCAATCCACGGAGTCACAAAGAGTCAGACACAACTGAGTGACTGAACTGATCAGTATTGACTGTTTCTTAGCTGTCACACACTTAAATTTTTGTTCTTCAATGTTCTGTTCCTGGCCTTCTCTCTCTCAAAGGACTTGTACATTTCTGTGACTTCAGCTACTACACTTGGACTGGTAATTCCTAAACACTAGAGTAATTGGCACTTAGTAGATGGTTCTTATTGTTCAGTTGCTGAGTCGTGTCCAACTCGTGTCCAACTCTTGGTGGCCCCATGAACTGCAGCACGCCAGGCTTCCCTGTCCTTCACCATCTCCCGGAATAGAAGTTACCTTTATCTGTGTTCCTGGTCCTTACTCATTCCTCCAGCTTCACTTATGTTTTCTCAACTGCTCCCTTTATATCTCCACCAGGATGGCCCATAGTCCTTGTGAGCTCAAAATTCACAATAATTAAATCAGTATTTTTTTGTTCCAATCCTTTCTCCCTGCCCTTTACAATCTGCTTTTCTTCAAGAGTCTCTGTTGCACTAGACACCTTGTACCACAACCAGGAAACCTTCAGGACATCCTTGACTTCTCATTTGTTTACTTACTGTCCAAAATACTTAAATACTGTCTAAAATACATAAAATACAGTCCAAAATACTTAAATCCATTTATAAAAAGGAAACTACAGACCAATTTCTCTTATATAAATAGACACGAAAAAATCCATGAGCACCACTTTACACCCATTAGGATGGCAATTATTTAAAAGACAAAACACTAAGAGTTGATAAAGATGTGGAGAAACTGGAACCCTTGTGCACTGCTGGTGAAAACAGAAAATGATGCAATTGCTATACAAAATCTTATGGGGTTGCCTCAAAAATTAAACACAGGATTATCATATGATCCAACAATTCCACTTCTAAGTATAACCCACAGATTGAAAGCAGGGACTTGAACAAATATTTGTATACCAGTGTTCATAGTAGCATTTTCACATGACCAAAAGGTAGAAATAATCTAAATGTCCACTGACAGATGAATGAATGGATAAACAAAACATGGTATGTACATACAAGGAGATATTAGTCAGCTTTAAAATAAGGAGATTTTAAGACATATTATGACATGGATAAATCTTGAAACTGAATGAAATAAGCCAGACACAAATGGGCATATAGTATATGATTCTACTTGTATGAGATACGTACAATAACCAAATTCATAGAAACAAATTGTAGATTACGGGTTACCAGGGTTGGAATGAGGGAGAATCAGAAGTCAGTATTTAATTAGTACAGTGTTTCAGTCTGGAATGATGAAAAACTCTGGAGATGGACACAGGTGACTGTTGCACAACAATGTGAATATAATTAATGTCATGTCACTGAACACTTACAAATGATTAAAATGGTAAGTTTTATATTATGTATATTTTATTGCAACAGAAAAAAAATCTGAAAAACGTTTAAAAATGAATATAGGCGTGAAAGATACTATCAAATTCAATTCAGCATTATAAAAAGGATAATACATCATCCCCAAGAGGGATTTATCCCAAGAATACAAGGTTGGTTCAATATTAAAAAATCAATAAATATAATTCAGCTTACTAACAGACAAAATTTATCTCAATAGAATGTGAAATGGTATTTGATAAAACTCAATAACCTTTCATGATAAGAGCTCTCAACAATCTAGGAGCAGAATGGACTTCCTCAACTTGATGAAAAGGATCTAAGTGAAACCTACAGCTAGTATCACACTGGTGAAAAAGAGAAGGCTTTCTCCCTAAATCAGGAATAAGAAAAAATATCAGTTCTCACCATGTCTAGTCAAAACTGTACTGGATATCTTAGCTATTATAATAAGGTAAAAGAGAAATAAAAGAGTATAAAAATTAGGGAGATAAAACTGTGTTTATTATATAGCCATACAATTGTGTAGAATTGTGCAGATTCCCAAGAAACCTATATGAAGAAAAGCTACTGGAATAAGTGAGTCTTAGAAAATCACAAGATATAAGGTCAATATATGTGTGTGCATGTGTTGCTCAATCAGTCGTGTCTGACTCTTTTGTGACCCCATGGACTGTAGCCTGCTGGGTTCCTTTGTCCATGGAATTTTCCAGGCAAGAATACTGGAATGGGTGGACAAATTCCTCTTCCAGGGGATCTTCCTGACCCAGGGATCAAACTTGAATCTCCTACATTGGCAGGTGGATTCTTTACCTGGGAGTCACAAAACTCTAAATATAGTGCTATTTACTAGCAGTGAAAAACTGGAAGCTAAAATTTTTTTGTCAATATCATTTACAATAACATCAAAAAACATGTAAAACTTAGGTATAAATCTAACAGATTACATGCAAGACTTGTTCACTGAAAATTATAAAACAGTGCTGAGACAAAGAATACTTCAATTAACAGAGAGAAACCATGTCCATGGACTGAAAAACTCAATATTGCTCAGATGTCATTTCTTAAATTGATCACTATCTTCAAAGCAATCCTAATAAAAACCTCAAGATTATTTTCACCCAGAAATGACAAGTGTATTCCACTGAGTTAGCCAAAAAGTTTGTTACAGCTTTTCTGTAATATATGGAAAACCCTAAATGAATTTTCTGACCAACCCAATCAAATACATTTGAAAAAGCAAAGACCTTAGATAGCCAAAACCATTTTGAGGAAAAAGAATAAAGTGGAAAGGGTAGCACTACCTAATTTCAAAGCTGCAAAAAATGTCCGGGGAAATTTCCATGCACTTTTCACCCAGTCCTACCCAAATCCTGAACAACTGTAGTACACAATCAAAACTAGCAAAATGACATTGGAATAACCCACAAATTGAGATTTTTACCAGTTTTACAAGTGTGTATGGGTGTCTGGTTCTACAGTAGCTCCGTGCGTAAATGGCGACCAAACGCCTGCAAAGTGGGCAGACAAAACAGCAAAGAAACACACGGGGTAATCATGGGGAAGGAAGCATTTAACAGCCTCAATATTCTCTCTCAACTTTAATGTAAGTCTCTTCATAACTCTATCCAGGTGATCCAACAAGTCCATAGACGAGACTGTCCGCGACAGGCTCCGAAGCTACGTCGCTGAGAGCGCACAGCCAATGTCCCGCCCCAGGAACGCCAGCGCCAGCGCACGGCCCGCTCCGGGGAGCGCCCCGGGTCTCAGAGTTCTGGCCCAACGCCCCGAACGTGCCGTTCGCGCCTCCCTTTCTCCTTCGCGGTTCTTCAATGGCTCGCACCGTGCAGGGCTCGCCGGCCTCCGTCTGTCTCGGTCAGACAACCGAGAAGCAGGTCCCTGCGTGGTCTGGGCCTCGCCGGGTCCCCGGACCGGGCCGAAGCGAGTCGAAGGCGCTCAGAGCAGTAACAGGTGGCCTCGGGATCCCGCCGCGTCTCGGCTCCCGAGGCCCCTTCTGCGCCCCGAGCCTGCGTCCTCGCCGCCCCCCGGGGAGCCCGGCTCCGCCCCGCGGTCCACGCAGACCCGCCCGCCGCCCGCGGCCGGAAGCCAGGGCGCCTCGCGCTGCAAATGCCTGCGCGGCAGCGCGACCCTGGGCGGTTGGGCCGGCCGTCGGGTCTTACCAGTCGGCGCGAGCAGGTGAGGCCCGGCGGCGACGGTGGCAGCGTTGCGGCGTGGGCGCCGGGCCGGGTATCCTTCCCTGTCCGTGTGTCCGGCGAGCCCGCGTCTGCGGGGCTCTCCTCCTAGCGGCGCCTGGGCTTCGCGGGCCGGGCCGGGCGGCGCGGCGGAGATGTGCTCGACGCCCGGGCTGCCGACGCCGGGGGCCTCGCTGGTGCTGCGGGTGTCCTTCGTGGACGTGCAGCCCGAGGTGATTCCCGTGCAGCTGTGGGGGCTGCTGGGCGAGCGGCGAGACGAGTACGTGCGGCTGAGCCGGGAGATCCAGGAAGCGGCGGCGGCCGCGCGCGGCCCGTGGATGCTGGGCGGCGCCTCGGCTTTGCCTGGCGAGCTGTGCCTGGTGCAGGTGGGGCGGCTGTGGCACCGCGGCCGCGTGGTCAGCCGGCAGGCGCAGGAGAGCCGCGTCTTCCTGCTGGACGAGGGCCGCACCATCGCGGCCGGCGCGGACTCACTGGCTCCCGGGCGCAGCGAGTTCTTCCACCTGCCGTCGGAGGTGCTGGGCTGCGTGCTGGCCAGCCTGGTGCCGGCGGGCGGCGGGGGCGAGCCCCAGCACTGGGCGGCCAGCGCCGTGGACTTCCTTAGCCACCTGCAGGGCAAGGAAGTGCACGGGCGCGTCCTGGACGTGCTGCTGCTCCACCGCCTGGTCCTCCTGGAGGTGCCCGAGCTGTCCCAGCGGATGCAGGAGCTCGGCCTGGCCCGGCAGGTGCCCGACAGCCTCTTCCGCTCTCTGCTTAAGCGCTACCTCTCGGCCACCACGCCTGTCCTGGGCCCCAGGGCCCCGGTGGTCCCGCGAGTCCCCCCTAAGCAGGAGCAGCCTGGCCTGGATTACTTCTACCCTCAGCTGCAGCTGGGCGTGACGGAGCCCGTGGTGGTTACCCAGGTGTGCCATCCCCACCGCATTCACTGCCAGCTCCGCAGCCTCTCGCAGGAGATCCACCGCCTCTCCGAGAGCATGGCTCAGGTATACCGGGGTTCCCCGGGGACTGGGGACCAGCACTCTACCAGTGGCCCCTGGGAGGAGAGAGAGGAGAGCCCAGACAAGCCGGGCTCTCCTTGCGCATCCTGCGGGTTGGATGGACTTTGGTACAGGGCGCTCTTGCTTGAGACTTTCCGGCCCCAGCGCTGTGCCCAGGTGCTTCACGTTGACTACGGAAGGAAGGAACTAGTGAGTTGCAGTAGCCTTCGCTACTTGCTGCCTGAATATTTTAGGATGCCCGTGGTGACCTACCCTTGCGCACTGTACGGACTCTGGGATGGTGGGAGAGGTTGGTCTCGGTCACAGGTCGGTGACCTGAAGGCCCTGATTCTGGGCCAGGCAGTGAACGCAAAGATTGAATTTTATTGTTCCTTCGAGCATGTGTATTACGTCACCTTATATGGCGAAGATGGGATTAATCTTAACTGTGTGTTCGGAGTACAGTCCTGTTGCTTGGCTGACCGGTTTCTTGAGAGCCAGGGCAGAGAGGAGGAGGAGGCGGAGGAAGAACCGGAAACAGCTTTTCAGTGTCAATCTTCTGCGGAAGAAATGGATGAAGAGATTTCACTCCCCACCTTACCGTCTATCAGGTTAAAGATGAACACCTTCTATGATGCCCAGGTGGAGTTTGTGAAAAATCCTTCCGAGTTTTGGATTAGATTGAGGAAACACAATGGCACCTTCAGCAAACTGATGAAGAAAATGTGCAGTTTCTATGCCTCCGCCAGTAAGCTGGATGGTGTCATCTTGAAACCTGAAGCCGATGATCTTTGCTGTGTCAAATGGAAAGAAAATGGCTACTTCCGGGCTATGGTCACCCGACTAGACGACCAGAATGTGGATGTGTTCTTAGTTGACCGGGGCAATTCGGAAAACGTGGACCGGTATGACGTGAGGATGCTCCTCCCTCAGTTTCGGCGGCTGCCAATATTGGCCCTGCAGTGCACCCTGGCCGATATTTGGCCTTTGGGAGAAAACTGGAGCCAAGAGGCGATTTCCTTTTTTAAAAAGACTGTGCTCCACAAAGAGTTAGTTATCCATGTGCTTGATAAGCAGGATAATCAGTATATTATTGAGATTCTTGATGAATCAAGAACAGGGGAGGAAAACATTAGTAAGGTGATGGCTCAAGCTGGATTTGCCAAGTACCAGGAATTTGAAATGAAGGACAGTCTTTCCCTAAGTGTCCACTCTCCAGGGCATGTTTCAAACCATTTTACCACAGACAGTAACGGAATATCTTCTGCCAAGAAGGAAGTAGAACAAAAAGACATGAGAGATGGTAAAACTACAGCTGTTCCAGAAGTAGTGACTGACACAGCAGTTACGACAAACGTTTCAGCTGGACTTGTTCAGGACAACGAGACAAGAGTGTCTGTTTATTCTCCCCTGGTACAGAATTTCTTGGGAATTGAGCCAGGCTCTGCTTGTAAAGCAGAGCTACAAGTTGGAAGTACAGTGGAAGTCAGAGTTTCTTGCATTGAAAATCCTGGCTATTTTTGGTGTCAGCTGACCAGGAACACACAAAGATTTAAAGCACTCATGTGTAGCATTCAGGACTATTGCAACAACACAGCTCCTCCCCACCAGGGAACGACTCCTGCTTGTCTGGCAAAACGGACAGCAGATGGAAAATGGTCCAGAGCTCTAATTACCGGGGCACAATCTTCAGAGCATGTCAACATCATATTTGTAGATTATGGAGACAAAGAAATGGTATCTGTGAAGAATATTTATTCAATTGCTGAAGAATTTCTAAAGGCTAAGGTTCAGGCTTTTAGGTGCAGCCTTTATAATTTAATTCAGCCAATGGGACAAAATCCTTTTCTTTGGGATGAAAAGGCAATCCAAGCTTTTATTGAATTTATAGATAATGCACAGGAAAACAATCTACACTTGAAGTGCACAGTATTTGCTCTGGCTTCCATTCATGATGAAGAACTGTTTAATGTGGTGGATCTACTAACACCTTTCCGGAGTGTATGTCATTTTTTGGTAGAAAAGAGACTTGCAAGGCCAGTAAAACTTCAGAAACCTCTGGAGTTCTCTGTTCAGCTCCATTCTTACTTCTATTCTACACATGACATGAAAATTGGAAGTGAAGAATCAGTGTACATAACACATGTTGATGACCCTTGGACATTTTATTGCCAGCTGGGAAGAAATGCAAGTATTTTAGAACAGCTGTCCCATCATATTACACAATTAAGTCAAGTTTTGCTGCATTTAAGAACATCTCACTTGATCCCTGGCACACTGTGCCTTGCCAAGTATACTGACGGAAACTGGCGTAGGGGGGTAATCATAGAGAAAGAACCAAATAAAGTGTTCTTTGTTGATTTTGGGAACATTTATGTGGTAACAAGTGATGATCTGTGCGCAGTGCCTAGCGATGCGCATGATGTCTTACTTTTGCCCATGCAAGCTGTTAAATGTTCGTTGTCTGATATTCCTGATCACATACCGGAAGAAATTACAGCATGGTTCCGGGAGACTGTTTTAGATAAGTCATTGAAGGCTCTGGTCGTAGCCAAAGATCCAGATGGAAGACTGATTATTGAACTATACAATGATAGCATGCAAATTAATGCTAATATTAATGAGAAGTTAGGGCTTCTGGGTTACAAAGGTAGGACAAGGAGAAAAAAGAGCAAAGCACTCCTCTCTACAGCTGAAACTCTTGAAGTGAAAAAGGAAGATGTGAAGTTGTCACCTACAGGGTATTTAAGTAAATCAGAGAACAAACCCGATAGTATGGCACTCTTAGGAGAATTGTACAAACCTAGGATCAGCTCAGCGTGTAGGGAACTCAAATTTTTACAGAGTTCAACAAAGACAAACTTAGTCACTCATCACCAGGACTCTGTGGGAAATAAAAATAATCAAGTGTCTCCATTAACAACAGACAAGAAATTAGAAAGTTTGGCCGAGCCCTCCTTGAAAGCCACAAAACTAGAAGCCTCTCTTTCAGAGAGAAAACTAAGAGATTCATGTGACAAAGGTTTGCCTCTAAAAATTTCTGAGTTCCCTCAGAAGGCTATAATGCCTGGATTTAAAACAACTGTGTATGTTTCTCATATAAATGACCTTTCAGACTTTTACGTTCAACTAACGGAAGATGAGGCTGAAATTGATCGTCTTTCAGAGAGGTTAAATGATACTAGAACAAGGCCTGAATATTATGCAGGTCCACCTTTGCAAAGGGGAGATGTAATATGTGCTGTTTTCCCAGAAGACAATTTATGGTATCGTGCTGTGGTCAAGGAACCACAACCCAATGACCTTCTCTCTGTGCAGTTTATAGATTATGGCAATGTTTCTGTAGTTCACACCAACAATATAGGCAAACTTGACCGTGTTAATGCACTGTTACCAGGACTATGCATTCCCTGTTCCTTAAAGGGATTTGCAGTTCCTGGGATTTTAAACCATAAGGAAGTGATGCATTACTTTTCCCAAAGGACAGATGAGGCTCAAATAAGATGCGAATTTGTTCAGTTTCAAGACAAATGGGAAGTTACTCTTGCTGATGAACACGGGATCATAGCCGAAGATATGGTAAGCATATATGCATTCAGTGAAAAATCTCAACTAGGATTTTCTACCCAAATAGTTCAAGGGGTCTGTTCCACATCAGTCAGGAAAACAGATGTAGACACTTCTATGTTTCTTAACTGGTATAACCCAAAGATGAAGATGATAAGAGCTTATGCCACGGTGATCGACGGACCTGAATATTTTTGGTGTCAGTTTGCAGATACCGAGAAACTTCAGCATTTAGAAGTGGAAGTACAGACTGCGGGAGAGCAGGTGAGAGATCGGAGAAGTCGTATCCACTGCCCTCGTATTGGAGATCCTTGCATAGTGAGATACAGAGAAGATGGGCATTATTATAGGGCCCTTGTCACCAGTATTTGTGAAGATTATCTTGTGTCCATCAGACTTGTGGACTTTGGAAACATTGAAGACTCCGTGGACCCAAAAGCACTCTGGAACATCCCTTCTGAGCTTTTGGCCATGCCCATGCAAGCCTTTCCATGTTGCCTCTCAGGATTTAATATTTCACAGGGCACATGCCCTCGTGAGGGATGTGACTACTTTTACAAAATAGTTACAGAAGATGTGTTGGAGATAACAATATTAGACATCAAAAGGGACGTTTGTGATATCCCTTTAGCCATTGTTGACTTGAAAAGCAAAGGTGAAAGCATTAGTGAGAAAATGAAGAAATATTCTAAGATTGGTATGAGTAGCAGTGATCTGAGGTATGAAAAAAATGATGCAGAAATAAAGGGAGCTCTCGGGTTCCCCAGTCCCGATGTTGGATTTAAGAAATCAAGCAGTAAAGCTGGACAAGAGAGAATACTTCATGTTGAATCGCAGACAGCTGAGCTCTTGGAAAGACTCAACAAAGACTTAAACATCCTTGAAATGCAACCAGGTAAATTCTGTGACCCCCAAACTGGTAACATTTTTGAAGCTTTTGAAAACCCAGGCAAAGATAAGATTGGCACCAAGCTGCTGGAAGAAAAAGTCAAAGGCCTACTGGGTGACAAAGCAAAGTGTGATGATAAGTACCCAATGCCAGGATTTAACACATTCTTACCACATGCCACCGAAGCAAAGGAGGTCCTGGAACTGAATTCTCTCGAGGTACCACTTTCTCCTGATGATGAGTCCAAAGAGTTCCTGGAGCTGGAATCCATCGAGTTGCAGCATTCCCTGGTTGGGGATGAGGAGAAAGAAGATCTGGGCCTGGTGCCTCCAAACATTACTCTTCCCCAAGGCTGTGACCCAGAGGTCACCCTGCCACCATTGCCAGGGCAGCTGCCCCTCAACGGTGAAGATGAGAAACAGCCTGAGCTAGAACTGCCTACAGCCCAGCTGTGTCTGGAGGACAGAATAAACCCTTTGTCTTTAAGAGTTAGTCAGAAAGCCCAAGAATCCCTGTGCACTGAGGACCTGAGAGGATCTAGTTGTGCGGAAAGCTTTGATGAGGAGCGTAGGCTGCACCTGCACAAACAGACTTGCGATGCCAAGATGCAGATTGAAATGAGTATCTATAAAGAAGAATTTACCAAAGATACAAAGAGAGATGCCGTGTCGTCACTGACCTCTCTGTTTTCTGAAGAAGAATACAGAGATGCAAGGAAACACAATTACACCTTACCAGATCATATCTCAGGTATGTGCAGTTTTTGACCCCCTGTTCACTTTTATTTAACATAGGGAAAAGCAATTATTTATCTTAAAGAGAAGAGAATAATTCTTATTGAATTAAAAAAATAATTTGAGGGAAGTTGAACACCTGAAAAGAGAATTAGCTTTGGATTTTTATGAAGGGTATTTTAAACATGAAGAAATTAAGGGATGAAATTACTGTGAAAGAATACTTTATATGCTGTGCAAAATGCTGAATTATTTTTGCTTTTAAAAATAGAATGCTTAAAAATCCATGTCTCTAAAAAGTAGTCCCATTTCAAATGTAAACAAATCATCTCTAGATCAAGAGGTTATATTTTTTTGGTCAACTTTTAAAAATATGTAGTGTTCCTTTGCCAAGCATAATGTAGGCATAAATTTACATTGGGGATCATTTTAGCAGAGTTTTAAAACTGAACTGTTTTTCTGCATGCATATACTTTGCCATTCATTTTTAAACCCTTAAAAGAATGGAGTTAGGGAGCCTGTATTAATCAAGAAAGTTAACAGCCATGAGTAAATATTGGAGAACACTTATTACCATTAACTTTTTTATAAGTTTCTTATAAATTATTTTTGCTGCTCTTTTCTTGCCTACTTAATAAGATTTGAAAGTTACACAAAATGGCTTATCTTTTAGGTTTTTACAAAAAATCAATGTTAGACTTTTAAATGTCAATTTTATTTATTAGATTGTTGCATAATTACAATATTATTACACTGTACAAAGTAGAGAAAACAGGAGACTAAGGAGAATGAAAATCATCATAATTCCACCACCAGGAAATGGCCACTGTGAATGCTGTGATGGTGCATATACTTTTTCATCTGTCTCTCATCCTTTCTGTGTGTCCACATACATACAGTGTTAAGAACGAAATAGAGATCATATTATTTAGAGAGACAGACTTAGAACACGTTGTACTCATATCACATTGATATGAGAGTAGTAAATGCATGGTAGGGAAATGTTTTGCTTGCATGTCTAACATTAAGAAATTAAGAGAGATGCATTGACTCTTGCTGTATTCAATCTGGCAGCTCAACCAGAGAACATGTACACTCTGAAAGGATTTACTGTCGGATCCAAATGTGTTGTGTGGTCAAGTCTCAGAAATACGTGGTCTAAATGTGAGATTCTGGAAATAGCTGAAGAGGGCACAAAGGTATTTAATATTGCAGTGAAGTACTTAGTCTCAAAATGTACTTGTAGATTGTCAAGGAAATTTTACCAAACTTTACCGGATTCGAAAATCCCATTGAACAGATTAGTTACCTGCTCATTCCCCCTGATGACTGATGAAGTGCAAAAACCATTTAAAAAGTTTATATTTAAGCATTCAGGGCTCTTTTGTCTCCCTTAGCCCTGGAATCTTATCAGTCATTGAGTCCCACTTCTTATCTCTTAGTTAAAACTTTTTATACCTAATGCCACTATTTTGGTTAAGTTTCTCATCTCACAACTGTTAGTTGCTCAGTCTTGTCCGATTCTTTGCAATCCCATGTAGCCCGCCAGGCTCTTCTGTCCATGGAATTCTCCAGACAAGAAACTAGAGTGGATATCTTCCCAACCCACCGATCGAACCCAGGTCTCCTGCATTGCAGGCAGATTCTTTACCGTCTGAGCTACCAGGGAACCAACCCCAGCTAGATTCCTCTAATAACCTCCTATTGATTTACCTCTAGTCTTCCATCAGTTGTTTCTCCACATTGCCAGTGTGCTGTTTGTCAAATGAGAATCTGACTCTATCATTCCCTTGTGTAAAATCTCTTGGAAACCTTCAGTAGATGGTGTTTTTCTTGTGGTTTGAAAAACCACCTGTGTCAGAATCCCTTGGCACATTTCTTAAGTATTGATTCCTGGACTTTGCCCCTGCTGGCTGACTAATGGAGAATTTCTAGAGGGAAGGATTAGGAATGTACAGTCTTACACCAAGAGAATTTGAGAATATCCATCTTTGATGTCTAGGCATAGATACTCAATATATGATTTTTTGGAATGATGTACCATTGAGTTGAAATGTGATGTTGAAGTTTAACAAAATCATTGTAACTGCATTTTAAAGTATTTCATTTGCAAAAGGATACTGTGTAATTAACATAAATCAGTGACACTGTTTAGAATTACCAGTTTTTATTAATTTTTTTCTCTTGTAGGTTTTGGACCTTTCAAATGGCAAAGAGGAGGTAGTGAACCCTGAGAATGTCTGGAATGGTATACCCAAATTGGATAAGAGTCCATCTGAGGTATAAGTATATTTAAACAGTAATTAATGAGACTGTTCTTCATTTTGAAAGGTGACTTAGTTACTGAAAGGTGCAGGTCCTGCGGCTCACCACTTAGAGCCATTTAAGAGGCCAGGTTGGTGGAAAGGAAAGTTTGCTTTATTTCAGATGCTGACATCTGGGATGGGGCGAGCAGAGGGCAGACGTCTGTCCAAAGGCCAACTCCCCCCACTGACAGTCAGTGGGCAAGAGCTTTGATAGACAGAAGGAGGGCACTACATGTAGAAACAACACAGTCATCTCTGGCAGTCATCCTGAAACTGGTCATCAGTGGTCTGACCGGAGTCATCTTGGTTATTTTAGGTACAGTTGATCTTCAGTTCCAGGGCCAGTTTGTTTCCATTTCTTCGAGGCCTGTTCTTGGAATTACGTCAGGTTATGTCATGGCTACAGTCTGATCATCATGTAGTTAATTTCTGTATCTGGTATTTCAATATCTGCAAGACAGCTCACAGGATATGGCTCAGTATATTATCTACAGCCCTTGAGAAGGAGCCTTGAGAAGGTCCTTGGCTATGCTTAATGACTACATTTTTATTATTTGGTCTCCTTTGACTGTTTTCCTTTGTTTCTGCATTGTCTTACTTTTCTGATTAAATTGATTTTCAGACAAAAGGCAGGCTGAGGACACAGTGGGGCATGGACCATAGAGTCATGCTCTGTTTCAACTTGAACTTTTTCTAAGCATTTGTGTTTAGGAATAATGGAAGAAGAAACACTTGTAATAACAGCAATGGAAAACAGCAACAATACAGTCAATGTTTCTGGATTTTATGCCCTGTATCTCTTTGGGCAAACTACTTATTAATGTTTTCCTCCTTGATTTTCATTTTGGGATTAAAAAAAAGAAAATTGTTTGTTGTTAGTGACCTTGATAAAATACATTTGATGCAGAAAATCTGGGAAAATGGTAAAGTTAAAAAGGAGGAAGTAGCAATCACCTGTAATACATCCATCCAAAGACAGATTAATCAGTTTGTTTTTAATAATTTTTGTTTATATGGGATATAAACACATCAGCAATATATTTTGAACATGGTTGATTTCATCGTACGTACACACATAAATTGTGTTTTTCAGTTAAGACTACATGATAGGTGGTTTCCCAGGCTATGTCTAGACACTTGAGTTTATCCTGTTTGGAGTTTGAACTTCTTGCTTCAAAATCTGTATTGGATAGTTCCAATATCTGGTCATGTCAGGGTTTGCGTCTACTTAATCAGATACAGACGTTCAAGTGATCTTTGTTAAATTATCTCTTGATCCTGTTTGGAGTTTGAACTTCTTGCTTCAAAATCTGTATTGGATAGTTCCAATATCTGGTCATGTCAGGGTTTGCGTCTACTTAATCAGATATAGACGTTCAAGTGATCTTTGTTAAATTATCTCTTGGAATTTCTTTTGAGATTTTTTAGTTTATATGGTGATTCAGTTTGTTGAATGTTCCTGGTTATTGCATGATCTTTTTCATAAGTGGAACACTGGTTCTTAGAATTGAGGCATCAGTTCAGTTCAGTTCAGTCGCTCAGTCGTGTCCGACTCTTTGCGACCCCATGAACCACAGCACGCCAGGCCTCCCTGTCCATCACCAACTCCCGGAGTTCATCCAAGCCCATGTCCATCGAGTCGGTGATGCCATCCAACCATCTCATCCTCTGTCGTCCCCTTCTCCTCCTGCCCTCAGTCTTTCCCAGCATCAGGGTCTTTTCCAATGAGTCAGCTCTTTGCATGAGGTGGCCAAAGTATTGGAGCTTCAGCTTCAACATCAGTCCTTCCAGTGAACACCCAGGACTGATCTCCTTTAGGATGGACTGGTTGGATCTCCTTGTAGTCCAAGGAACTCTCAATATTGAGGCATGTGGAGAATGAAATCAGCTCTTAATGACTTTAGTGTTATGTGAAAGTATGCACTAATGAAAGAGAACAAAGAACTATTTGCCAACATCATCCTAGTAAAATATAAAATATGCCAATTTCATAATCTTTTAGAGAAACTTTGTATGATAATGGATACAGTGTGAGGACTAAAATATTTTTTTAAAAATCATATCTGTAGGGATAATTCCCTGTAGTAATTAGAATACACATCTATTCCCTCTCCCCATTTTTAAAGGACATGGATTTTGTCATGGTAGTACCCACATAAATAACCTTCTTGGGCACTCCCTATTGGTTCAGAGTTTAGGACTCCATCCTTCCACTGCAGGGGACATGGTGTCAATCTTTGGTCAGGGAACTAAGATTCTGTAAGCCGCAACACATTCCCCCCTACACCGCCCCCCCCCCCAATTTTTTTTTTTTTTTCTTATTTTTACATTTCTTTCTCAACCTGAGGTTTTTCTGTTTTTGTTTCAGAAAAGAGGCCTGGAGATGATAGAGATTTAACTGTGGATCTGTAAGTGTGGTCAGTCAGTTCAAAGCGGCTCTGAAATAAGTGCCATCTCAACCAGACCAACAAAAATATTTGAGAAGATTGAGAGCGTGTAAATACAAGAAATTGTCATTTTTGAAAATTTTGTGTTGAAAACAAAACAAATCTCAGACTGCCTGTGTGGTGTATTTATAGTGCTGTTTCTGTCTATTTGGAGTTGAGATGTTTCCTCTCCCTTTAAATGTGTCATCTTTCTAATCAGTTGGGAGGATTTATTTGGCTAAACAGTTTGCTAACACATTACTCACATTGCAAAAAAAGGAGTATTTTGGTTTCTTCTGAATAACAGTTTAAAGTAGAAAATTACAGGTTTCTGACAAGTATAGTATATGATGCTACTTGGGGGGATGGCTTTGTTAGCAGTAACGCCTTCAAAATTTTTGTTTTGTTTCTGAAGCTTTGCTGTTCTAGTTTTGACTGATCCTCTGTTTGAATTTAGAAGTATACTAATATGACACAAGATCTGAATAAAGTTTGTCCTTAAAAGTATAATTTCATTTCATTAAAAAGAAGATATCTGGGACTTCCTGGGCAGTTCAGTGGTTAAGACTCTGAGTTTCCACTGCAGGGGGCAGGGGTTCAATTCCTGAGGACCTAAGATCCTGCATGCCACACTGCAGCTGAAAGAAGGAAAAAAAAAAAGAAAAAGGAAGTCTGTGGTCATGGAACAAACCACACTTCTACAGTTGGGGGATACATAGTAATAGTAAATGTTAGCTTTCATGTGTTCGTCCCTCAGATGTACTTTCAATGCACTTTTTGCATGTAATCCTTGATTCTGAGGTGCCTATTAACATTACCCATATTTTATAGGTGAGAAAGTTGGAAGCTTTTCAGAGAAGATAAATAATTTGCCTGTCAAAGAGCTAGCAAATCTCAGAGGCTTGAGCAAACCTAGACCCATCTAATTTCAAAGCCCATGCTTTTAAAACAAGGCTTTGCATAGGTGGCAGCACGCAAACAGATTCTAACGTTAGGAGATAGACCTTACCTGTACACGGCCTGCTAGATATGTGACCTGGGCAGGTTACTATATTATTGTTCAGCCTTCATCTTCCTCAGCTGTAAAATGGGGGTAATAAAACTTTTCTTGCAGTGTTTTTAAGATTAGAAATAACTTAAATAACATGCCAGGAGAGGAGTAAGCATTTGATAAGTATTTCCTTCTTTTCCCTGAAAGAGGCTCAGTATGCACTATGGTAGGTTATATTTTTTAAACTTCATTGAATTGTTTCACATCAGCATATGCCACAAACAGGACTTTAAAGAGGTGCTATTGAATGGAACATCAGTTCTATTGAAATGGTTGTCCATTTCTAAAAAGATGTGTATGAAACGTTATGAGGACTCTGAAGCCTGATGAGAAGAGTGAGAATTAAAAACCGTAAAAGTTGGGTAAAATTTCAATAAGTAAAAAAGGAGAGGGTTTTACATTAAGCATAACTGAAGTAGATGAGTATATTGCTTGTTCCTAGGATAATGAATAGACAAATTTGGCTCATTCATGTAGACGTTGTAGTTGTGAATTAATTCCTGGGAGCAAAGGTCAGAGAAGATGTATGAAGGCCAGATTATAGAAAGCCATCCATTTCATGATAAAGAATTTAACTCTTCATTTTAAAATATTTACCCTGAACAGTTATAGGAGAAATCATATTTCTCAAAATGAGTGATTTTGCACACTAAAACATTAAGGTAGGCCTGAGTGCCAAATCAGAAAACACGGTTACTTATTAACAAGGCAAAAGGAATAGGCATAGAATAGTTAACCAGGCTTGCTTACTAAGTACTGATTATCCTTGTTCTCACTGGCTTTCGTGAAAGTTAATTATGAAGCACTCATAGGAACAAGACCATTCTTAGACCCAAATATGTTTGACTGATGAGTGGCAAAAGTGTTTATACTGCTTGGGAAACAAAACACATTTTTCATGACTCCCAGAGGTGTAAGTGTACACATCTTTCAGTGATCTTTTTACCTCCATTTATTGTATTTTTCTCCTTTCACTACTCCATATAAAATTTAAAAGATCCATTAAATAAAACTCATGGAAAATGAAGCAGTAAAAATTATGACCTTTTCAAGTTAGCAAAACTGGAATTTCTTTAAAGTTGACTCTTGATCTTTTTTTTTCCACTTTCCCTGTTTTCATGTTTTTAATTAATTTTTATTGGCGCATAGTGCTGTGTTAATTTCTACTGGACAGCAAAATGTATCAGCCATACACACACCTATATTCTCTCCCTTTTTATCCTTCGCAGCCTTTGGGTGAATCAGTAATTTTATGTGTGATGGCTTGAATCGAGGGCCACTCATATGCACCTTTCTTTAGTAAACAGAGTGTCTCTGAGGTAAGCAAAGTAAATGCAAACAAATTACCAACTTGCTTTAATCTGCTGCCTTTGTTTTGTCAGCAGCATCCATCCCTGTGTGGTCGTCATATTGAAGTTGTGCCCTAGCACTAATTCCACAGTAAAGCAATGGCTTTATTATCCACTTGGTCTACTTTTTTACTGTGACCCAAGGTCAAATGGAAGCGCTGCCAAATCCTATATAGCAGACCATGATGCTGAAACTCAATTCTATAGCCTATAACAAAAAAAAAAGAGGCAAGAAAATCTGTTTTTATTATATTTTTAGGAGTGTTAGGTCACTGTGACACATTTTCAGTGGCATTGTGCCTATTTTATTATATGTGTCTGTTGAACCAATGTAAAATCAGGTTTTTTTACTGTGAAAAAGGATCACTTTAGTAAAACAAATTTAGGCTGCTATGATTTTCACATGTAGCCGTCTTTTTCTAAATTTATAGGGAAAAAAAAATACAAGCTTCAGTCACTACTGTGGTATAGCCTACATTTTTTAATATGAGCTATTTGAGAAAATACATTAAAATCACACACACACACATACATACTTTTAGACAAGTTTGTAAACAAAACTTTTTAGAAAGCTCTTTTAATCTAAATTTGGTCTCTCTATTCCTGTGGAGTTCTGCAGAGTGGCCTCATGGTTGGTTGTGTCAATGTTGGTCCCCGGAATAAGATTGTCATCTTCGCCTTCAACTAAAGAATCCCACTGATTAAAATCTTTCTGAAGTCCTGTAAGATAGAAACGTCATAAACATATTCAACTTTTGAGAGCATTAAACAGCTCAGTGCCTCTAGGGGGCATCCTAGCCTCACAAACCACACACACCACGTCAGGATTAAGGAGTCACAAGCCCTCTAGAGCAGGAGATAGCTGCAACATCTGAATGAGAGGACTGAGGCCCCTTGCTGTCTGAGGATGGAAATTCCCCCCCAGGCTTCACTGAAATACTGTTTGTTAGCTCTAACAGGAAGGCCTGCTGCCTCTGACAGTACACAAAACAGCAAATTTAAATTGTTTTCAAACTGATTGCACTGTTACATTGTAAACCAACTGGGAACTGTTAAAATAGGACTTGTGCTAAGTTAAGATAGGGCTTCCCAGGTGGCTCAGTGGTTAAAAAAACAACAACAACCCGCCTGCCAATGCCAGAGACCCAGGTGTGGTCGTCTGGGTTGGGAAGATCCCCAGGAACCCACTCCAGTATTCTTGCCTGGAGAATCCCCATGGACAGAGGAGCCTGGCGGGCTAGAGTCCACAGGATCGCAAAGAGTCAGACATGACTGAGCACATGCACATGAGTTAAGATAGATAGTTTTGTCCTGAGAATCATCCGGTCTGTGTCAGGAAAGAAGATGCCATATCTTACCTAGATGTTTTTGTAAGAACGCTAGGGAAGCTTTGTTGCTAAGGCTGATGGCTACATTGGAATCGACGTGTCCTTTCAGCGTGAATAGGTAGCCAATCATTTTGCTAGTGACAAAAGTGAAGTCAACAAAATTCTGATGGACTGCACCCCTGAAAGAGAAAGGAGTTATCTGCAAATCACTTTGTTAGACAATATTATTTTTGTAGTTAAGGTGCAGGAAAGATGCTGGCCAAAAACCAAGGAAACAAAACTGGTAAATCTGATCTCCCTAGGTGTACTCAAGGGTCACAAGTGTTCATTTAGGGGTATGAGAGGTGGTTCTAGTGGTAAAGAACCCGCCTGCCAATGCAGGAGACAGACGGGGGTTCCGTCCCTGGGTCTGGAAGATCCCCTGGAGGAGGGCTTGGCAACCCACTCCAGTAATCTTGCCTGGAGAATCCCATGGAGAGAGGAGCCTGGTGGGCTACAGTCCATGAGGTTGCAAAGAGTCCGACATGACTGAGCAACTTAGTATGCCCACACAAGTATGTACGCATCCTTCCCTCCCGACAAACAAGGCAAAGATTCCTGTCTTGCTTGGCATCTTGGTTTTAGAAGAGATGATTCCTGCTTTGTAGGTCACTTCTGATTTCAGTAGATGGAATGTTTTTTATGTTGAGGGTCTTTAAACCCAGAGCCAGAATCCTGCCCCCTTACCACCACACTTAACTGGATCTCAATTTGCTGTTAAACAAAACACTTTGTATTTCAGCCTTGGATTAAGTAGATTAAAAGACAAGTAAAAATTTGCCTTGTATTATTTAAACTGCAAAGCACCTCATAAATGTTGCTAATTGATGAACTTGTGGCTCAGCTGGTAAAGAATCTGCCCACAATGCGGGAGACCGGGATTCAATCCCTGGGTTGGGAAGATCCCCTGGAGAAGGAAAGAATATCCTCTCCAGTATTCCAGCCTGCAGAATTCCATGGACTGTATAGTCCATGGGGTTGCAAGGAGTCAGACAGAACTGAGCGACTTTCACTTTCAAACATCAAATAGAACAGCCACTTTTAATGCACAGTTTTTACTATCTCTGGGCATTTGACATTTGATTTTCTTGCATTATTCCCCCTGCTTTATTTCCTTGACATCACATCTTTCCTCCTTTGCCTGAACTACTCTGTTCTTGACTGGCTCATCCCCCAAATCCTCAAGATGCTATTTTCAGATCAATTCTTTTCTCACTTTGCAGTCTCATCTCCTCCATAGATTTCATTGATAATACATTGAATACAAATTCTATACTTTTCCAATTTGTGGCCAGACACATATATCTAAAGGTTAAAACACACCCGTTCCAGGGACTCCCCTGGTGGTCCAGTGGTTAAGACACCCTGCTTCCAATGCAAGGGGCGTGAGTTTGATCCGGGGACTAAGATCTCACATGTTATGCGGTGCAGCCAAGAAAATATAAAAAATAGAACAGAACAAAAAACACCTTTCCAGCCCCACCCAATGTCATTCTTCCTCTTTACTTTGCTACTTTTAAGCAAACCCCTATTATTTTAGTTATCTCTACCCAAAATAGAGCCCAGTACTCTGCTCACTGTTTCCCACATTCCAATCCAAACTTCGAGTCAAAAGTCGAGAGAAGGTAAACAGAGTCGGGGCCACAAGATATACCTGAAAACAGAACCCTGAATGCCACCCACAGTGGAGAGATGGCCTGAAGAGAAAGAGAGCGTAGAGGAGAAAAGAAGGGAGCCGTCTAAAGGATGTGAGAAGCGTGAGAGAATGGGGTTGCGGTACCCAAGGGAGGAGAAATAGGGTTAGTCCACAGGTGGGAGGGATGCAGAGAGAAGGGCTGAGGCTGCCAATAGCAACGGGGCCATTGGTATCCTTAGTGGGGCCAGCTTCAGCTCACTGCCAAGGTCAGGAAGACAGACTGCAGAAGTCAGAGTAAATGGAAGTCCGGACAGGGAAGCAGAGAAGGGAAAAAACAGAGTGAGGAAGCCTAGTAAGGAAGGTTGAGTATTCTCTACTTAGACTTTAAGTAGAGACCTAAAGTCTTATTAGACTTTAAAGTCTAAATTAGACTTAGAATTAAATAGATTTGCATATACCAATAAGCTAAATTGACATCCTTACTTTAAATATCCAGGTCCTTTCTCACCATCTATCTAAAGTCTTTTGATTCTTGAAGACCCAATTGTACCACCATTTCTTCTAAGCAGCCTTTTATGAGCACCTTACTTGGTGGCTCAAAGACTGTAAAGAATCTGCATGCAAAGGGGAGATCCAGGTTTGATTCCTGGGTTGAGAAGATCCTCTGGAGAAGGGAACGGCTACCCACTCCAGTATTCTAGCCTGGAGAATTCTGTGGATAAGGGAGCCTGGCGATCTACAGTCCTTAGGGTCTCAATGAGTCAGACATGATTGAGCAACTAACACTTTCACTTTCACTTAGAAAAGAGCCCTCCATTCTCTGACTCCAGAGTGTTCATTGCCTTTATGGTGTGTTTACTTCCCACTGCCTCTTCTCTGCCCTTCTGAGTAAATCAGGTTTCAGACAGAAGCAGAAGAAACTCAGTTTTTGTAACATCTCACTACAAGTTCAAAACCCTATGGGAATTCTTTTTTATCCACGATGTAAGTATATTGTCAACCCTCAAAGGGATCCCATTATAGCTTTGGGAATTAATAAATTCATATACTTACCAAACGAGTAAACACACTGCAGATCTCAGCAGATCATCTTACTTTAGGAAAAAAAAAGTTCTAAGCCTAGTCTAATGATGGAATACTTCCCCTTACCCCAGTCCTAAAAATGTTTAGGCTTATATTCAGATAGAAGTAGCATGCATCCTGATGCAAATTTTAATTATCGTATGTGCTGTATATACAAACACTACTCAAAAAAGCGCATTTTAAAAAGAGGAAGTCTAAATGCACTTGGAAACTGAGATTACCTAATAGTCTCCCTTATTTCAAGTCTAAATGACAAACTGAACAATTCTAGACTAGCTACTCAATGATATTCACTGATTGTTTATCCAAGTTTCAGGTTTCCATTTCAGATGATGTAATGTCACTTACTGATACTTACTTGATTGTAATCATTTTTCGTTCTCTATCAGGTAAGAAGCATTTTTTCATTCCTATGATATTAGAAGGATATTGGAATCGTTCCGAGTTGATAAAAAAGAGGGGTTGAGGAATTCTGGAATATACTTCATCACCCATGGGAAGCATCCATGCATCCAGAGCGATGCCACACCTGATGGAAGAAGGCTGGTTACATACTGCCCGAATATAGGGATTTCTAATATCACAGAGATTCAGAGACAAACACCTCACCAGTTCATTATGGGTGATCTCACTGGGCAGATGAGGTATTACCCTTCAATGTGGGAAGGGGATATCATTAGCTTTGCAAGGCAGCAAACTTGTAATTATATCACCAGTTTTCTTTAGGAGGCACTTGAGAATTACAACCTTTAGAAACATTTAAAATTTTTTGTCATCCTTCAAGATAAATTTTAAAATAAGTAATTCAATAGAATTGTGGGGTGTCTGAAAAGATACAGTCTATGCACTATTGCCCCTGTCGTTCTAGTCCTTCTGGACCCTGGCATGTACACATTATCATTATACCTTTCTGAGTAACAGTTAGACCCATTCCTTTATGTGTAAAGATACTTCCCTGGGAGGGTTGAAGAAAAGCATATGGAGTATATCATTTGAAAATGTAATTCATTTTTTTTTAAAGTTAAGTTATCTAATGTTTCTTGGCCTTTTAGAGACTCTATTTTATGTGCTAAATGGATGAAAGAAGAGAATCTTCTTATATTGAAATAGCATAAGAAGAAATGTTAGCTAAAGTTTCATGAATGATCCTACCTACTTTCTACATGGTCGATTCTATGTGATCTCATCAGTTTTGGATGAAGTGGTTCAAGAAAGAAAATGTTTCTTCAAGTTAGAAGACTGAGATCCTGACTTCCACCCCAGTAGTTATGTAATTTTAGCCCATGCTCAATCTTAAAGATGGAGAAAAAATAATTTAAATATGCCCTGCTCATCTAACATAGAATTGGAGTCAACTTCTGGGAGAAAAGGATGTCAAAGCTGAGATCCAAGGAATCAAAGTTTGGAAGTAGGTGGTATGTTCTCGGTAAAAATTTCATGTGTGAAAACCTGGAGCTGAGATAGTGCAAATGTGAGTTGCTGTAAATAAATTAAATGTAAAACAATTTTTTTAAAATGCCCTGCCTATTGAGGAATCTAGAAAATAGTATAAGATGACAACATTATTATTACCATCATTATGTCACAGATAATATGTATATGTAAAGATAAATTTCCAAATGAAAATGATAAGCCCTTGAACAGATAAATATAAATGAGGAAAAATAGAGGTGGGAAGAATTTTCAATAGCAAAAGTAGATGTTCTGTTTAGGAAAACTCATATGAAGGATTTTATGGAGGCAAAAGAATGGACTTGTGAACTCCAAAAGATCTCTTCCTCACTAAGAACTGGATATGTTCTATAGCACATGTGTTATCACTTCCCCCTCTTCCAATCACTTAGCATTCTCTCTCTCAGCCTTATTCTCTTACCTGAATCTCTGGTCTTCACTAAGAGTCTGAATAACTGTGGCTCCACCAAAAGAATGTCCAATAACTGCTATTTTATCCCTATCAATAGAGTCCTATGTGAAAGAAGCATGATATAAATGCATAAGTATCTCAAAGGCTGTTCAAAGGACAGGCAGAGATTTTGTGAATCACAAGATTATTATTTCACAGGCATGGTTAACTACCTTGATTCTTAGAAAAGAAATATATACACACTCACATGCACCCATACACCCATATATACACACATACACATATATATATACATACACATATGTGCATATACATACATGCCTATATATATACAAACACTTCTATACAAAAACAAATGTTTTATATATATATATACACTTATAATATTTATAAAACATATATACTTATAAAACATATATATATAAGTTTTATCTATATATAGAGAGAAACTTCTTTGGTTTCAGGACCAAAACAAAAAACAAGCAAAAACCTCAAACAAACAAAGAAGTGAACTTCATGGCTTTCTTCATACCCACACTTGCAACATCAATGTCATTGCTGATCGCTCCCCCTCCCACACTCCACATTCATTAGTTTCTGTCCATTCTCAGAGTATTTATTGAACACCTGCTCTGCGCCAGGCACTGCAGTTCATGTCCCACGAGTTCCTAGTCTACTGGGGAAGGAGTTACAGATACACAACGCAGATGAGGTAAGGCGGTGCCAAGGAGCATGTGTGATAGATGGCTAGCCCAGTCCAGGTGGGCAGGGGGGCCCAGGCAAGCTTCATGGATAAGGAGATGCCTGACTTAGGTTGATGATTAAGCAGGTCTGAGTCAGCAGGACGGGGAGTCAGACTAACGGAACCACATGTCCAAAGCCATGGAGATAGGAGAATGGCTAGTTGAGCGACACAAACGACTCACAGTCTAGAGGACAGACCATCATCTTAGTTTGTTCCCTTGCTCAAAAACATGCAGGAGCTGCCCAAGAAATTACAATACTTCTACTGGTTATATTATATTGAACACATGAAATTACCATTTTTTTTTTGTAGATCAAAAGTGGCTGGTGGCAATTGTATATGTAGTTCAACCTAATGCATTTCTCACTGTTGGAATACTTTCCCAGTACTTTTTTTTTTTTGCAGCCCTTTATCATGTTGTACCTTGTATTACAGCAGTAAAACAGACAATAATAAGAGCAATAAAGAAGTCCAGGCCAAAGGAAAATGAATTTTTTTTTAAGCTCACCTTCAGCTGTTCCACATCAAACTCTAAATCTAGTACATTCGTCACTGGCCTCCCATGAGCAATGTCCAGAATCAAACTGAGAGCTTGGGAACACTCGTTCGCTCGTTGCCGTACCTAATAGGATGATTAGAAGAGGGGCAAGACAAAGTAAAAAGTTGTAACACTTAAAGTTTGTGTAGAGGGTGAAAAAATGGAAAAAAAACCTTGGTTGCCTATAGAACACAACCTAGCATAATGACCCAGGCACCAGCTTTGCAGGTAGTTATGGCTTAGTCCCAATCCTGGCTCTGTTGCTTACCCACTGTGTGACCTCGGAGGATTTGCTTAATCTCTCTGAGCTTCCATTTATTGTATAATAATGTCCACCTCAGTGAAATGCGGGTGGGATTAAATGTAATAATACTTGTAAAAAGCACCCACTATAAAGCTTGGCTTGCTGTTTAGTTGCTCAGTCGTGTCCAACTCTTTTGTGACTCCCTGGACTGTAGCCCACTAGGCTCCTCCGTCCATGGGATTTCCCAGGCAAGAGCACTGGAGTGGGTTGTCACTTCCTTCTCCAGGAGATCTTCCCAACCCTGGGATCGAACCCGGGTCTCCTGTATTGCAGGTGAATTCTTTACCACTGAGCCACCTGGGAAGCCATAAAGCTTGGCACAGAGGTAGAAAATAACATGCTTTATTTCACTTTATTTATTTATTTCACCTATTATTTATTTATTTCACTTTATTTCAAAGCCTCATATAAGATGTTCATTATTTCGTAACAGATAAAACATGGAAACAAAACAAAAAGAAGTAACTTGTCCAAGATAAGCCCACTACACAGCAGAGGGATGGCATCAGGATTCAAACAAAGAAAGCTGCATTCTAAGGCCTGAACTCTTAATGATATCCTCTATCACCTCAGTGAAAAGTAGACTTTAGTTCAACACAAAAGAATTCTGAATATTCAGTCATCTCCTAGGATTTTCATGTTGGTCTTTGCTCTTACTGTGATCCAGATATTTCATTAAGAGAATTTGATTACTCAGAGACTCTTCTGACATATCTTTTGGGAATGGGAAGTAAGGAGACCCAGGGACACAGTCTGCCCCATGTAAAATAATGAAATGAACAAATGTCATCATTTTGCCTACGCTTTTTGGTCAACACGCCACCTCTCCTCTTCCTGCAACATACCTGCTCATTTCGTAAAGGAAACTCCTCCTCCCCTCGCTTTAGGGTTCTGAGATAGAGCCAAGACTTGCTGCCTGTTTCTACAGCAGACTGGTCCTTGAAATAGTACGTCGAGGATGCAGACCCATCTCTATAATGCAAACAGAATCAATGCCTTACATCACTCGTGTTCCTCACGCCCATCCTTGACTCTTTCTGATTTCCCTTCTTCCACTCCACATTTGTTTTTTAAATCAAAGAGGTCCCCAAGGGAGTGCTGAGAAAAAGACATTGTTGCCTGTAAAGAAGGCACTCTGTCTTCAAAATTCTGGGAGACCCTGGAGTTGAACACTCTCTCCCGAATCAGATCCCAGCACCACCACTTACTAGCTGTGTAGTTTGGGGCAAATTACCCTTCCTCAGCTTCATATTCTGCCCCCCATGAAACAGTGATAATAACATCTTAAAGGATTCTTATGAAGATTAAATGAGACGGTATATGAACACGACACTCACTGAACACACGGATGAACTCAATGATAGTATATGAACACAAACTCTAGAAATGTTAGCTGTTTTTTTATATACATGACAATCTAATCTCCTTTTTTTTCTCAGTCATGGGTAACTGTAATTGACAATTCTATCAATATTTTTTCTTTCCTGCTGAGTGGCACAGAGTATAGGATTTTAGTTCCGCAACCAGGGATTGAACACAGGTCCTCGACAGTGAGAATGAGTCCTAACCACTGCACCACCAAGGAATTCCCTCTAACAGTACTTTGTATAAACCTTTAAGAAAGGTAGAGCTCATCCACATACCAAGTGACGTACCTGTGTTCTATAGCAGCAACTATAAACCCGTGGGATGCCAGATCAATGCCAATAGCAGAATAAATCGTCCTTCAAAACAAAAATGAGAGAAGCTCATGTGAACTACCAGTCGCAATTACAAGGGATCCACAAATAAAACCTGGGAATTGGGAGGTACTTATATCCCTGTAGGAGTGCCCTGGGGTAAAGCAGAGGGCTGTGGTTCTCAAAGGGGGCTGATTTTAGTCCTCTGGGGATATTTGACAATGTCTGGAGGTATTTTCATTATCAGGAGTAGGGGGTATATTACTGCCATCCAGTGGGCGCAGAGATACTGCTAAAACCATTCTCTGATGCACAGGACTACCTCTACAACAGGAAATGATCCAGTCCAAAGCTTCCAGGGTACCAAGGCTGAGAAACACTGGTGCAGTGATTATAAATATTGCCTTCGAGAGTTCTGGGTTTAAATCTTGGCTCTGCCTATTTCCAGTTATATGACTTTAAATAATTACATTACTCCATTTCTGTCCTCATCGGTGGGGACAGATAATAAAGTCTTGGCTTTGGAATAATTATAAGGTCTTTTGGTTGTTTTTTTATTTTTTTTTCAGTTTTTGGCCACACCAAGTGGCATGGGGACCTTAGTTCCCTGGCCAGGGATTGAACTCACTCCCCTATTGGAAGCACAGAGTCTTAACCACTGGACCACCAGGGAAGTCCCAGTTATTAGGTTCTGATAAGAAAATACATAACAGGCAGGTGGTACAATGTGATGCTTAAGACAACAGGACCTACACTCTGACCACTGCAGGTTATTGGATCCTGGCTCCTTCACTTACTAGCTGTCTGCCTGGGATAAATCACTTCTCTCTGCCTTGGTTCTTTACCTGCAGAAGGGTGATGTTGTAACATCTGGGACCTGGTGGGATTATTATAAAGATTTAGTAAGTTAACACATGTTCAGCACTTATAACCATGTCTAAAACAGTGGAAATACCAAACACAAGTCAGCTGTTAGGTAAATGACTAGACAGGGTGAGATGGTTGACGAGTCATGTGCTAATAAGCAACTACATTTAGAATCCCTTCCACATCTTGGTTCTGACAATCTTCTTCTCCTATCATGTATTCTTTTTTTTTTGACGTGAACCATTTTAAAAGTCTTTATTGAATTCATTATAATATTGCCTCTGTTTTTTGTTTTGTTTTGTTTTGTTTGGGTTGCGAGGCATGTGGAATCCTAACTCCCTGACCAGGGATTGAACTTGCACCCCCAGGATTTGAAGGCAAAGTCTTAACCACTGGATCAAAAGGGAACTCCTGCCTATTATGTATTCCATAGTAAATGGCCATAAAGAACACAAAGGAGGTAGGTGAGTATCATGTTTTCTACTGATGATGCAAGACCAACTCGTGAAGGGAAAATCATCTAGTACAGGGGATCAGCAAAACCTTTTCTGTAAAAAGCCAGAGAGTAATTGCTTCCAGCTCTGTGGGCCTTACATTATTTGTCTCAGACTCAGTTCTGCTGCTGTAGCACAAAACTAGAAGAGACAATGGGGGAAGTAAATGAGTGTGGCTGGTGTTTCAATAAAACCTTGTACACAGATGCAGGCAGCAGGCTGAATGTGGTCCTCGGAGTCTAAGATGCCAATCACTGGTCTCATAGGAATCAAATAACTGGTTGGGCTACAATTAAACAAGTGAAAATTTCTCATTGCAGATGCTACCTGATTTTTTTTAACCAGCTAAAAGCCACTTTTTCTTTTCTAAAATTCTTATAAACCTGAGTCAGAAAACCGGAAGGGAGTTGAGAAAATGTCAAAAAAAAGTAGATGGGGTGGTGGCCATGAAAACATGCTACCTGTCATGATCCAGAGACCATAGTTGACTAAAGAGCCCACCCAGCTCCTGCCCTAGTGGGTCAAGTAAAAGCAAGGCTTCCTGTAGGTTGGTTCCAGTGACAGAACATGGCATGTGTTTACCATAGGTCCTTTCCTATGAGATGCAGAACTCTGATGAGCAAATCTTGGTCAAGCACTCCCTCCATCAGCCTGGCCCAGTTTTTCTTAGAACTGTACCACATTCATACCCTTCATACCCAGTCCTTCTGTTTCCCATCTCCTTCTTAACTGTCCAGCCTGCATCACAGGCTGAAATCTCTCCCCATCTTCTCTGCTCCCTCCCTCCTGTCCTTCATGGGCATTTCCCAATACATGCATTTCATAGCTAATCTAATCATGGTGTCTATTTCTTGGAGAACCTGAACTAATACAGTGAATGATTTTGAGAGTGTAAATACTGTTATACAGAAAGACAACCACCCAAATTGCAACCGCCCCTCTCCTCTGTTTTGAGGCTGGTCTCCATGGGCTGGAGGCAGGAAAAGACAGGGCTAAGGATTGATTAGTAGATCACAGCTAATTCTGAAGGAACTCCAAGTCCTCCCAGGACAAGGACCAGCCTGACACTCCAAAATCTGCTGTCCCTTTTTTTTTTTTTTGAGGGGGGATGCATTCAGTGATTGATTCCTAGAGGCTAAAATTGTTCAGCCTCTTGACACTTTACCTGAATGCTCCAAGACCATGAGAAAAAATAATTAGTGGATATTTTTCCCCAGTCCTCAGAGGTGCGTTCCAGGCTGCAGGAATTGTTATTGAACCTAGAGAGCAGTGGGAGATGATAATTAGTGTCTTTTTCTGACTTGAATATCGCTGGTTAATTTAACTTACATCTCCTGAGTATAAAAACCTGACCCATGGAATTTATTCTTTTATGCATCAATAGTAAATTCATGTAAAAAAAAAAAAAAGCCTCCTACTAGATACCAAGCATGGGCATGAACTGCTTGTTTTTTTCTTAAGACCATAGGATCATGAATTATCAGTTCTCACTGTCAGCTCTGAACTTGAGGCGAGACATTTCCTACTGAGAGGTGCATTCAGGAAGGCTGCTCCTTATCATCAATCCCAGATCTTGGCAAAACTTCAAAGGGAATGTTCTGAAACCAAACAACCAGTAAACCTCAGGAGTATTATACTGAGATTCAGAATCTTCAAATGGGAAACTCCTCCCACTCTAATTTGATCAAGGTCAAGAGAAAGATGGAGAGACCTTAGACTTCACCCTCAGATGTGGCTTTGGATGAAGTTCTGCCACTGAGGAGCTGCTGACCTTGTGCCGGTCAAGAGAACTCTCTGAGCCTCGAGTCTTCTTCGGTAAAATGAAGGAAAATATAGCTCTCTCATGAGGGTTTGGTGAGAATCATGTTTAAGTGGGAATATACGTAGATAGCATCACTGACTCAACTGACATGAACTTGGGCAAACTCCAGGAAACAGTGGAGGACAGGGAAGCCTGGTGTGCTGCAGTCCATGGGGTCGCAAAGAGTCAGACATGACTTAGCGACTGAACAACAATATGTAAGGCACACCTATCCAGTCACATAGTAAAGGGCTCAAAATGGAGGATATGGTCTTTTCCTTCACTTCTCACTTATTACGGTCATCATTATCATCAATTATTTGTGTTCCACTTTCTCATCAACACAATGGAGATGTGCCCACGGAAATCGAATGTAATGATTGCTATAGCAGTGACCTATAAACTATTCAGGATCATAAAGATGCGTAATTATGTTCATCATTTCTCATATAAAGGGGGCTATTAAGAAAACTCCAAGGAGACGTTTAAAATAAATGCCAAAAGGTGTAGGTAGTTTTGAGGGGGAAATGTGAAGATGTAGTTAACACCAGGTCAAGAGTAGTATCTGGTGAGACAGATAAAGAAGGACAAAAGCCAATATTAATGAAATGTAGACATACTAAGTGATGGGTGCACATTGGATTGTTTTAGTGAGAGAGGCTGGCCCCTTGGGGGTGGTTATGGGAATGAGAGTGGAGTTTCCTCATATATGATAAATAAGAAATTAGCTTTCACTCCTTGGTTTAGGATATGGAGAGGTATGGTGGCTTCTGCCTTCTTTCTCTCTTTGCCCAACTGTAAATACACTTCAGCACATAGTATAGAAGGCAGAGGTCACACCAGCCCCGCTGCTGTTCTCATCACATTATTGCCCTCACAGAGAATGGAAGAAGGAAAAATCTGACCACCCACAGAAAGATGTTAGAGCCTGTCTGAAAGTCTGATACCTTCTCTCCCTCCACCCACCCTGTCCTATTCAGAACAGACAAAACAAGAACCCTTGATTCTCTGATAGTTACCTGGTCTTTTAAGAAATACTTTGTCATCTTAGGAGATGTTTGGACTGGAGACAATCTACTTTGGCCTTTAACTGCCTGAAACTCTTGCTGTTTTCAAGCTTTCCTTATAGTCTAGAGCTTACAAAGCAGGATCAATCTTACCAAATCTTACCAAAGAGTAAGTTCATAATTTTGCCCACAAGCCAGTGTGTTCCAAGAAATTTACTAAGACCCAAAAAATATTCTTTGTTTGGGATCCAAAGGGTGTCAGAGTGACCATCATCTTGAGATGGATAATACAAACGCAAGAAGGTGCCCTGTAGAGGAAGGAAATGAATGTGCATTTAGTCAAGTTGCTTCTCAAACCTATTCCAACAGCTGTTTTGCATATTTAATTAGTAAGGACCCAAATACCTCTGTTGTGCGTGAAGAGGTCCAGAGAGCTTTTTTTGATAAGATGCCATGGTGACTAAATATAATCAAAAGGAACAGAAATAGAACAGTATGCTTTTTGAATGAAAAGAAAGTATAAGCAGCCTGGTTTCAGACATTAGAGAAGGGAGGAAAACTGAGTTTATAAATAAGTTAATCTGCAGACAGCAGTGACCTGAGGAATGGCTTCACCAGCCAAAGGCTTGCCATGAAATCATACCAATGACAAAATGAGTCATTCTCAGCTGAAAGCAGGGTCAGTTTTCAAAACCTTCTCATGGACCATAGCCACAGTCAATATTAGAATATAAGGATAAATGGTATTAAAACATTACCTTATTAGTGTAATTAAACATCAAGTCTGTACAACCGACGGAATAAGATCCATTTCCTCTTGGGATTTTAGTTTGACCAATGCTTACAGCAGCCATCAGAGCTTGCATCTTACTGACCCATGCTGGAAAACAGGTCAATATTATTTCACTTGTCATCCATGACTCCCCAGACTTGATTATTCCAAGAAACTTGGAGGGAATCAAGTGACCACCCATAGTTTCTGGCCTTCATTTTTTCACTAACTAGTAAAATACACAAATAGTTATTGAAGACCCTCTGTATGTGAAGAACTGTGTGGGGAAAAAGATGGCAGTCGACATCCCCCTTCTCCTAAGATGCTTAAGATCATCATCACCTCCTAATCCTTGTAGCTTTGCCCTTACCTACTACACCTGTCCAGAGCATATTAAAGACCACTTCCTAAATCCATTTTTCCTAAACATGAACTTTACCTGATATTTCAGATTTGAGCTCTTCCCACTGGATATCTACATCTGACAACCTTCCTACAGGAACAGCAAAGCCCATGATCCAGAGTGAAATTACATGACTGTCTCCCAACTCCCCCACTTCACCCTCCAACCACACAGCCTGCAGCTCCAGAATTCCATAGCTTGGGGATCCCAAATCAGAAACATAGGAATCATGCTACTCTCTTATTTCTCCCCTGCCATCTACATCCAACCAAGTTCCAATTTCTAACATTTGTTTTTAGGTTAGCATTCTCTCTCCAGTATGTCTCTACTCTGCTAGCTCAACTGTCTCACTTACACCTTCAGTGTTTTTGACCAGTCACCATCTCTCCTGAACATCTATTCACCTTGGATCCTGACCCCTTCAACTGTATCCTTCACACAGTTTCTGGAAGGATTTAAAGTATAAATCTCACCAGGCTAGTCTTCAAATCCTTCAATCACCAGTTGTTTTTCCTTGAAGACAGCATGTATTGGAATCTTTCTGGAAGGCAGTTTGTAGGTTGTATTCAAATCTACAATGCCTTCCAGTGTGGGGCGGCTTCTTTTCTATACTGGGGAGTTGAAACTCGGAGAGATTCATAAGTGTACAAGTTAAAACCCAAGTTCCCGGGCACTGTGAGAAAGACCCTTGGTGATCAGAAGGTCCTTTGCTTCCTACTCTTCTTTTTTTCCCCATAATTTACCTCCCTTCTATGTGCTGCAGCACTCCTGAGCAACACAGTGGGCTGTTGCTTGCATCTGCACCTTAATAAATGTTGTTCCCTGCATTTGAAATCCCCATGGCAAACTCCTATTCAACCTTTAACATCTTGAGTGGATGTCAGGTCTTCTCTGAAACTTTCTCTGATTCCCCAGACTTAGTCATTTCACCCTCAGTATTAAATAAATTCCCTGTATATATTTTTATCTTCCTATCACATTAGACTAAAATTATGTTTTACTACTCTGTCTCCTAAGAGTAGCTCATAAGAGCTGCATCCACATCTTTGTATTCTCAGATCTTTAACACAGTATCTGGCACATGATTGGAGCTCAATAAATATTTGTGAAAATGACCAGAACTAAACTTTACACTGTCACTGGGTCTCTTCTGTCTCTGTTAAATGCTTTATGGCATATATTCTTTAATCCCCTCATTCTTGAAATATTTTCTCTCTCTGGTGCCAAAATCCTTCAACCCACCTGAAGTCTCACCTGTTCTCCTTCCTAACCCACAATCAAGTCCACATTTAATTTCAGTATGTATCAATGCATCTGGACTCACTTTTCTAGATTCAGCTAGCCTGCTCCATTCCTTCTTCTGGACTGTGAGAGGTGATTACTTTGCTGGACAGTCTTTCATGCTTTCTATCACACTCTGCCTCTGCCATGTAGACACATAACTATGTTATGCATGGCATCTGACTTCATAGGGCGTCTCTCAGAAAGGTGTTGAGTCATGAGAAGAAGGTCATTTACATCCTCCACACTGGTGTGTGAAGCACCTGCCAGTGATGAGCCTTTCAATTCACAAGGCCTTGCTACTTCAAGTTGGTCCATGGACCAGCATCAACTGGCATCAAATGGGAGCTTGGGAATGAGGCTCTTAGGCCTCACCTCAATTCGACTGAATCTGAAAAGTTGTGTCTTTTGTCAGAAGCACTGGGCTAAGATACCAGACCACTGGCCTGACACACAGTCAGCAATTCATGTTCAAATTGTAGGAGATAGCTCCAAGGAAGGCAATGGTTGTGATGAATGGACCCCGCTGCTGGAGCCAAGTGATGCTATCTTGGGTTCCAGTTGTACATCTTATAAGCTATGCCGCTCTGCCCTAGACACTTTACTTCCTTCTCTGATCCTCATTTGTAAAATGGGGATATAATCACTTGGTCAGCCCTCAGGACAGCTGTACGGATCAAGTGATCACATAAATCAAGGTAGCTTGACTTGACCAGTTCAGTTCAGTCACTCAGTCATGTCCAACTCTTTGCGACTTCATGGACTGCAGCGCACCTTGTCCATCACCAACTCCCAGAACTCACTCAAACTCATGTCCTGACTTGACTTACAGGTGTGTTATGACCACCACCTGTAACAGGCGACAACTGAGGTTATTTGCCCCTTCCCTACAGTTAGCTAATTCTGGTTACCCAAATTCAAGCCCGACGAGGAGTTTTAGCAGATCTACACTAGATCATGGGCTTCCCAGGTGGTGCTAGTGGTAAAGAACCTGCCTGCCAATGCAGAAGACATAAGAGACGTGGGTTCAGTCCCTGGGTCAGGAAGATCCCCTGAAGGAGGGCAGGCAACCCACTCCAGTATTCTTGCCTGGAGAACCCCATGGACAAAGGAGCCTGGCGGGCTACAGTCCACGGGGGTCACGAAGAGTTAGACACTAAGACTGAAGCGACTTAGCATGCACGCACACTAGATCATACCATTTTTCTCTGTATAGATACAAAATCCAAGGCATTTCCTCTGGAACAATTCTTTAAAAAGCTTTACCTATAAGGCTAACATTTTAGGGTCTATTTAGAATTACAAAAGGCTTTTTCTCTCCCATTTAAGACTGTTGGCTGAGTGGTCCTTCATGATGTAATAGCAAGACTTCAAGTCCGGAGGACAGAAGGGCAGGCCTTCTGTGACGAGCAGCCTGGGTTCTCCTGCAGCCCCCACCCACAGGAACCATGGTGTGGCCACAGGGACTCAAACCATAGTTTGGTGAGGAACCCCGGAGAACCCACAGCTTCCTGGGAAGTACTACCACTAGAATTGAGTGTCCAGTTCTAGAACAACGGGTTCCATGTTGTACAAGGTTCCTCTTACGAGATGTCAGTTCCACCCAGGCTCTGGGAACATTTCCACTCACCTCAGAGTAACCTGGTCCTCTAAAACCAGCTCTACCAAAAAGCCTCATCCAGCGTTCAGGAGCCCAGGTCAAGGTAAAACTGCTAGGCTGCCAGTTCCAGGATGCCTGACCCCTGAGATGGTCTCAGAAAACTTTGAGCTGACTCAGGGTTGAGTATAGGTCTCCAGGGCCCTGTGGCTGGTGAGTGCCAGGATGGTTGCAGAAAAGGTTCACCAAACAACAAGGTCCTACAGTATAGCACAGAGAACTAGTCAATGTCCTGTGATAAACCACAATGGAAAAGAATAAGAACAAATATGTGTGTGTGTGTGTGTGTGTGTGTGTGTGTGTATAACTGATTCACTTTGCTGTAGAGGAGAAATTAAATACAACATGTAAACTAACTATACTTCAGCAAAGTTTTAAAAAAAGAAAAGGTTCACCAGCCCACAGCTAATGGATAGGATTCTGGATTTCCCATTCTCTAGCCATCGATCAGCACACATCATGAAAAAAAAAAGAGACAAGGAGGAGACTTGCCAGGTTGAATGGCCACTCTCTAGATGATATAGTTTTATGGTTCAGAACTTATAGACGCCACTTCCTATTTTTCTTCATTTTAATAGCAGCATTAGAATCTACGGCACGCTGTTAATCTTAGTATACATTTTTGGTGATGTTCATTTATCAAATAGTCCCAATGTCTGTTTCCGGGGTTGGAGATGGATTGTACAGATGTGAGGAAAATGACCCTCTATTTATGATTTTATGTCCTCCATTAACAAATGGGACATCTCTAGCCATGCTGATAAACCTTTTAGCTATATGACCATATTTTCTATGAATTCATTTAATACAAATGATACAAATAATCATACATTACTTTCATCTTTTATTGAATAAACTATTTCTAATAATTTTAAACATATTCATGCATTGTTTTTTGAGTGTTTAGGATGAATGGGCTAGGAGGACAGATGAATCAAGCAGTGTCCTCAAGTTTCTGCTGGCTCAATAACGGCTTTCCAGTTATTTCCAAACTTGGGGGAATAGGGTACATGTTTTGAAATTCCCACCCTGTACCAATATAAAGCACATGATGTAAAAGAATCTGCTCATCATGTAAGGTGCCACCTGTTTTCAACCTACAGATAAGGTACCGAGAGAATTAATATAATCAGGCTGCAGGCCCTTGAACTCGATTATGAGTCCTCTGTGTTAGTCACCAATGAGATATGACTCATGCCTCACCTTTCTGATAAGTATTGTTGCATGAATGGACCTGTGAGATAAGAGGTCATTTCTATGCAAATATAGACAGAAGATCTAGTCTCTCTCCTGCTGTTGTGTTCATTTCCCCATCTATGAAGTAAGGCCAGATTGGTAAGGCATGGGGTTATCAAAGATCTTTGGTAAATGTCACAGTCAGGAGTCACCCATCAACCCTGCACAACTAGATCCAGAGAAGTTATGTCTCCCTAGGTGCACAGGTCAGTGGATACAGACAGTGTGGCACCTTTCAGAGGCCACCAACACTGCTCACCTGAGCAGATGACAGAATTCCTGAGCCCAACTGTCTGAAATTAGCAAGCGTTCTCAAGACTCCAGAAGGAATCACTTTGCAATCAAGGTCCTTTTGGGGGGTCATAGATGTCCCTGTCTAGAGATGGCTGACCCACTCTGGCCCCCACTCCTGGGCTTGACCAACCCTCCGCCTCCTTTTGTCACTGTTGTTGAGTCGCTCAGTCGTGTCTGACTCTTTGCGACCCCACGGACTGCAGCACGCCAGGCTTCCCTGTCCTTCACTATCTCCCAGAGTTTGCTCAAACTCATGTCCATTGAGTTGGTGATGCCATCCAACCATCTCATCCTCTGTCGCCTCCTCTCCTTCCCTCCCCACAAAAGATAAGAAAGAGCAGGTAAGATAGAGTCACATTCTTATCTGGGACTCCAGGTGCCTGCTGGTCCCTGCTTTTCCCCGACATTAGACAGAAAAGGTTGTCTGACTCTGGATCCAAATTCTAAATCACCATTTTCTAACACCTCCCCACCATGAACCAGGACTACACCTGTTGATCGAGACACCTGCCTCTTCTTCACCATCTTGGGGGCAGGTTTGGGGTTTCCTCGGAGGGCACTCCAGGGGAGATGTGTTACTGTACCCAGAGGGCATGGGTCAGGGCAGTGATGCACTAAAAAGGGCAGTGTGGACCTTCTCCTCCGTGATTGCAAGCTGAGCTTCCAGCTTGTCTGAAAAGGCCTCATCTGAGCAGTCCTGCAGTCCTTTTCTTTTGGTCACGCCACATGTGGGATCTTACTTCCCCGACCAGGGATCGAACCCATATCCCCTGCACTGGAAGTGCAGAGTCTTAACCACTGGACCACCGTGGAGGTCCCTGTCTTGCAGTTCTGATGTTGAAGAAGAAGGCACTTCTTTCTCCAGGTTCAGCAGGAAGAAGAGTGAGGCCCCTCCACTCCCTCAGGAGAGTTAAGGATCTCCACCAGCACCTTCTTAGACGATCCCACACATAACGTCCCTGGGGCCACTTTGAGTCTAGCAACAGGTGGATAGTTCAAGCCCTTGAACAAATATACCTCTTACCTTCTGATTTAATATGGGCAACTGGATTCAGGTCTTGCCAGTCAAAAGGATAAACCAGCGCAAGGCAGGTGCAGAGGCAGAAAAGCGCATGCAATTTGGACGGTAACATCTCCGAAGCTGAGCTGCCGTTTCAGCTTAACCTTCTTTAAGGCAAAGAATGACATGGAAAAACAGACATGCAATAAATAGGACTTAAATAGGCTGACCGGTCAGTGAGATTAAGGGACTAGAACATGATTCCATGGGTTATGAAGGGAGAAGACGCTTGGAAAAAAATGGCACATGCATTTTCTATGATGGGTTTTGGGGAAGCACTAGAGTGTTAGGGTTCTTGGTAATGCTGGATTGCAGAGCCCAGAAATAACATTTGTAGGCTGGAATATTAGGTTGTTGGCCACTAGTTTCCTAATTTGTAGCGGTCTAGTCAGGTTATAAAGAAGAGCATCCAACTGTAATAATTATAACAATCACATATCATAATCATACACATGGGCTTGTCAAGCACATAGTAAATCCTCAATGTTTTGGCTAATGTTTCCCTATATTTGTAAAAACATCATATTGCAGCAGCTGGGGTTTTTTATGGTGCTGGTGATGTTATATTTGGGTAGAATCTCTATAATTCTGCTCCACTGAGAGTTTCAAGGAGCAGATTGTATTTGCTGTTCCAAGTGTCTAACAGGGGACCTAGCAGGCAGTCAGCGTGGAACAAATGTCAGTAGAACTGGTAAATAAAGCCTGACTCATGGTAAAAATAAACTGTATTACAGTGAGACTCTTTGCTAACATCTTATCAGCAAAAAACTATCTTGGATCTATGCCTCATCAGTCCCCTTGCACATTTCCCCCATCAGCTTTTCGTGGTGATGGAAATGGTCCAAGTCACCACCATCTATCTTCTTCTTGAATTTTGCAGTAACCTCTAACTGGTTTCCCCCAAAGCCTTCAATTCCCAATATAGCTTCTGGAGTGACAATGCCATTCCTCTTGCTCAAAGCCCCGAGAGGACTTCACATCACATAGAGCAGAAACCACAGGCCTTAAAGTAACTAAAAAGGCTCTATAGCGTGTACCCAACAGACTCCTGATCTGAGCACCCCCCCAGCCCCTCCTGCACACTCACCCACACACCCGCTGCAACCACACACCTCCTTTGCCATCCAGCAAACATTCCAGTCATCCAGGCATCCACTCCTCCTTGGAATCTGAACCTGTGTCCCACTTCCAGGAAGGCTCTCTGCTCTGATACCCAAATAACCGGCTCCCTCACTCCTAGGTTTTGGCTTCCATGTTACCTTCTCAATGAGATCTTCCCAGTAGACTACACAAAGCCATTACCAACCATCACCAAAGTTTCCCAGGGCCAGGAAAGGAGGTGATCTCTGACCTGGTTCCTCCGGGGCGCAAAAGGAGAAGACAGTTCCCAGCTCAGCAAGCAGAGCTCACCCATCTGGGCACAGTCAGGAGGCGGAGCCACGGGCAGCACAGAAGGCCGTACGTACCCTTTCGGCCCAGCACATTCAGGCCATGCCTCCATCGGGGTACTATCTGCCCTCTACTGTGATGCTCTGTTGTACAGCGTGCAGAATTGCTTACCCCAGTAACCCGTGAGCTCCTCCAAAGCAAGGAACGGTCCCATTTGTCTTTCTATTATTGATTCTTAACGAAGGGCCCAGGCTATATATAGCAAACACTCCTAAATGCTTCTTGAAGGAGAATGAAGGATACTGTCTTCTTTTGGTTTGGGCCATCAGAAAACTGAGAAACCCATTCACAGACGCTTCAGCACTAGGTTTCCAATACTGTACACAAAGTGTGCGGGGCCTGGCCACTTAGACTTTAGTGCCTACATCCCAATTGCCTGGGTCTGAATCAAGTATGGTTTGGGATGTAACTTCTGTGTTATTTGCTCTGAGGTTTCATCCCACCCCCCATCCTTAAGTATTATTATTACCCATCTCCTCCCTTAAACACAGAAGTTACATCCCAAACCATACAGTTAGAACCATCTCTGTTCTAAGAATGCTACCTCTTCTTAGAATTTAAAATAAAAATGGGACAACTATTCTCTTCTGAAACATTTTCCCCTCTAGCTTCAGGGAAGTAGAAGTCAGCCCTCTCTCAGGAGGTTTAATAGTGAAACAGGCAATTTTGGATGAGAAGTCCTTCTGAAACTGAATCACTGATGCTGTGCCCAAGGCCAACTAAGTAATAAAAAAGATTTTGTTTGGCAGAATTAAAGAAAAACAACCAGGAAAAAAAAAAAAAGATTTTGATATTTATTTTGCATCAGTTTTACATTTTATAAAAAGCTGATTCAGAGCTACTTGGACCAGTAAGGGGACTTGATGAGGCTTAGATTCCCGAAGAGTGAACAAACACTCCTGATTAAAGTGTCCTAGGTGTCTGAGAAGAGACTTGGGATTGGTTTTCTTGCATCTCACCTTGGTGATTTTGGTTTTTGATTGGCTTTAATATTAGGCTTAAACTCTTAAAGACAAAGAAATGTTTTGATTGCAATTCAGGCCTTCTGAATCCAAATCTTGATTATTGGTTTGGTTAAGAAATAAAAAGAAGGTGATATGAGGCCTAACTAATTATCTTTTACTTAGCATCTACTGCAGGCCAGCGCTAGATAGCTGGGTAATTTACGTAATGTCTAGTCCTCACAATAAGGAGTAGAGTTGCTGCTGCTGCTAAGTCGCTTCAGCCGTATCCGACGCTGTGTGACCCCATAGACGGCAGCCCACCAGGCTCCCCCACCCCTGGGATTTTCCAGCAAGAACACTGGAGTGGGTTGCCATTTCCTTCTCCAATGCACGAAAGTGAAAAGTGAAAGGGAAGTCGCTCAGTCATGTCTGACTCCTAGCAACCCCATGGACTGCAGCCCACCAGGTTCCTCCGTCCATGGGATTTTCCAGGCAAAAGAGTACTGGAGTGGGGTGCTATTGCCTTCTCCCAGGAGTAGTTAGGTGGGTATTATTACCTCCGTTTTACAGATAAAACACAGAGGCTTGCATTTGCAGCAACATGGATGGACCTAGATGATCTCTAGATGATCATACTAAGCAAAGTAAATTATAAAGAGAAAGATAAATATCATACGCTATCACTTAAATGTGGAATCCAAAATATGACACAAATGAACTCATCTATGAAACAGAAACAGGCTCACAAACATACAGAATAGACATGTGGTTGCCAAGCAGGGTGGGAGAGGGAAGGATTAGGAGTCTGGGATTAGCAGATGCAAACTTCTATAGACAGGATGGATAAACAACAAGGTCCTAGGGAACTATAGCCCTATAGTCCCTAGCCCAGGGAACTATATTCAGTAGCCTGTGATAAACCATAAGGGAAAAGAATATGAAAAAGATTATATAATTGAGTCACTTTGCTGTATAACAGGAATTAACACAACATTGTCAATAAGCTATATTTCAATAAAATTTAAAAATAAAAACAAACAAAACCCACTGAGGCTTGGAGAGATTGGCTTACTCTTGTACTGACTGGTAGGTTTCAGTGACTTCACTACCAAGTCCCTCCCTCTGAGGCATGTGAGAAAAAAATAATCAGTATATAGGCTCTACTTTTTACTTAAATATGCACATTTATACATAAATAGGAAAAATAAAAGTCTAGATGAGTATAAAGCCAGAATATTCTCAATGGTTACATTTAAGTGGCAAGATTACAGGTGATTTTAGTTTCCCTTTTTCACATGTGCTTTTCTAATCTGTCAACAGTGAACAAGAATCACTTGAGTACGAAAAAAAAAGGAAAGGAAACAAAACCCTAGCTCTTTCCTTGAGTAACTAAATCTAAATCGATTGCTTCCTGCCAGAAATAAGCTATATTTTTAGATATGTTGGGCTTCCCCGGTGGCTCAGACAGTAAAGAATCCGGGTTCAGTCTCTGGTTGGGAAGATCCCCTGGAGAAGGGAATGGCAACCCACTCCAGTATTCTTGCCTGGAGAATTCCATGGACAGAGGAGCCTGGCAGGCTACACTCCATGGGGTTGCAAAGATTCAGACATGACTGAGCAATTAACACTTCCACTTCCTTAGATATTTTAGGTCCAATTTAGGGATAATGTTAGATTGGAGACTTCGCTTTAGAGCACTAATTTTAGAAGAAAGGTATGCTTTAGTTTCAGTTTAAAAAACTGGAGTAGGTTTTTCAAAATTTCAAATTAGGACCCGTGAGCCAGTCATTGTACTAGGCTTTTAAGGGAGTCCCAGTGTGTGGAATACGAGTGTGTGTGTTCCTGCATGGGTACAGAGTGGGGATGAGGTGTAGGATGACAAACATGCTTCAAAGAATGCCCCGTAAAAAAAACAGGGACTTCCCTGGTGGTCCAGTGGTTAAGAATCCATCTTCCATTGCAGGGGACTCGGGTTTGATCCCGGTCACGGGACTCAGATCCCACATGTTTCGGAGCAACTAAGCCTGCACGCCACAATTACGCAGACCACGCATTGCAACAAAGAGCCAAAAAAAAAAAAACAAATAGTGTGTCCAGTTTGGGACTTTCCCAGTGGTTCGATGATTAAGACTCCGGGCTTCCCCTGCAGGGGATGTAGTAGGTATAATCCCTGGTCAGGGAACTAAGATCCCATCCCATCTGCCTCATTGAACAGACAAAAATGTAAAATGTCTAAAAATGTTAAAAAGTGTGCCCAGTTTTGTGATCTAGATGAAGATCGAGGTAATCTACCCTGGTTCAGGTGAAGTTAGGAGACCATATTTAGTCCAATTCTGTTGTTTTATAAACAAAGAAACTGAGGCCCAGAGAAGGGAAGCAACTTGCCAGGAACAACACAGTAAATTAGTGGCCACTTTAAGAACAGAAGATCTTGTTCCCTGACCACCCAGTCATCAGATTTGCAGCAGCAGTGAGACCTGTCCTGTAGGTGAGGAGTGAAGAATGTGGATCCTGTGGAGATCTGAACTGGAGATCTGCCCAGGAAATTCCCCTGGGCAATGGGAAGGGCCTGAGTTTGCAATCAGAAGGATCAACTCCGGGTCAGTCATTGGGTATCTGGAACCTAAATCACCTAATCATTGAAATGAAAGAAACCACCTTATCTTGTAGGGTTGATGAAGTGAGAAAATGCCAGCAAAAAGCTCAACCATCAGGCCGGCAGAGTGCCCTTTTCCCTTCTTCCCCAGAAACAAGATTAGCTTCACTGGAAGCAAAGTAGATTAGATTCTCGAGATTACCTAGGAGAGCCCAGTGATCCGAAAGCCGGTAACTGTCCTGCCAAGCTGTCAACACAGCATCAGTGCTGCAGGCTCTGGTTCCGTCAGGTTTCTCATCCTCTGCATCACTGACACTTGTGTGTGCATGCGTGCGTGCTCAGTCACTTCAGTTGTGTCCAACTCTTTGCAACCCTATAGACTATGGCCGGCCAGGCTCCTCAGTACATGGGATTCTCCAGGCAAGAATACTGGAGAGGGTTGCCACACCCTCCTCCAGAGTATCTTCCCGACCCAAGGATTGAATTCATATCTCCTGAATTGCAGGCAGATTCTTTATCACTGAGCCACCGGGAAGCCCATCATTGACACTTGGGACCAGGTAATTCCTGGGAATGGGGTCTGTTCTGTGTATCGTAGGATGTTTAGCAGCATCCCTGACCTCTACTCACCAGATGCCAAAGGTAGCGCCCCTTCCCTTTACTTGTGATAAGCAAAAATGTCTCCAAACATTGCCAAGTGACTTCTGCGGTGGGGAGGAACTGCCCCCAGTTGAGAACCCTGGGCTACATAATGGGCAAATGGGCACAGGCATGGGCCTGTCTTACCTAGGAGATGAGACAAAACCACACACTTAGAAACAGTGTTGAAAACCATCTGCATGTGTGTGTGTGCGTGCTCAGTCATGTCTGACTCTTTGTGACCCCGTGGACTGTAGCCCACCACTCTGTCCATGGAATTCTACAGGCAAGAATACTGGAGTGGGTAGCTATTGCCTTCTCCAGGGGATCTTTCTGACCCAGAAATTGGACCCAGGTCTCCAGCACTGCAGGCAGATTCTTTACTGTCTGAGCTACCAGGGAAGCCATCTACTTTAAGACAAATAACTATTACTCTGAGCCCTCTTGCTAAGCAGACGGGTGTATCTAAGTATTCAGTGTATGTGCTGCTTTAGATTTACAAAGATATGTGAATTCTTCATCAATGAATTCATATGTGATATGTATGCATCACCTCATTTGCTTTTCATCTTATTCTCCAAGTAATCTAGTTGGGGATCTTCCCATGATACCCTTGCCCAGAAGCCCTACCCCTTCCCACAATGCCCACTGGACTGTGTGTTCACCTCTGACAGTGCTGACTTTACCACAACAGCCTATCCACCAGACCACCCATTCAACCATCCACCCATTCAAACATCTACAGAGCACTACGTGCTGAGTACTAAGCAACCATAAGGACATGAAACCCCATGTAGGGGTTCTTGTCCATTTTCCCTCAAATGGAATGAAGCTGCTCCCACTAAAGGTCCGGTATCCTTCATCTTTTTAAATTTCTCATAGTTCTATGTACTTGGTGGGGGAGGTCCTTAACAATGTTCCTCTGGTTTCTGATTCACTTCTCTAGCTTTATTTCTTAAAGTAAGCTGTTTTATTCTTTTATGTGATTTTTTTAATAAGAAGCCACCCATCTTCTGTGGAGGTATCACACAATTTAGGTAAATATGACCAAACGCTCCCCATGTTGCTAAAAGGAAAACAGCGCTTCTTGCTTTTCCAAACAAAGAACTACTGTAATTGGCTCTAAGTCACTGGTTTGCTGGGACACTGGCTTCTTTTTATCTTCTGATGGTCATTAAGACCTTTGGGAGGATGACCATAAGGCTCTCGTATCTGAACACAGAGGAATAATTCATAAAAAGTCTTTTATTTCTCCCAGTCCTCTTTTCACAGAAAAGTGCCTTTTTCTCAACTATGGGATACAGCTTAGCTAGAAATGTATTTACATTGACGAACTAGGACCCTGAGAAGTCTAATATTGACTTTGCACATTTACAACAGGGAATACAAGATGACACACAGTCTTCACAATCCAATGTATGAAAATCCACTACCACCACCACCAGCCAATATAATCTTTTCTTTGAGAAAGATATAACTGGACAGACAGTAATAACTAGTAAACAAAAGGCTGGGAACACAGGACTTATTCATTCCTTAACAGTGCCAAATTTACCAAAGCAAAACCAGCGGTTCTGATGGGGGTATAAAAGGCATCCTGATTATTGGATGGTAATCTGGCAAGACTTCAACTGTCCATATCCTTTGATCTTTTCACTACATTTCTGAGATACACACAACACACAAATCTTATACACAGGGAAGTAAAATCCTAAAAATGGTATGCCACTTCATTTATTCCAACTCTAGAAGAATCAACACACATGGAAACCCTACAGAGGTCAAACAGTAAAGGAATACCATAGATGGGATTATATTCAGTTATTTTTCTATAAGTGACATTTTAAGCAACTATACCCTTGTTTGATAAAAAAAAAATATTTACTCCATTCTGAAACAGGCTAAAGGCAGCTTGAACATCAGACTATAGCAGCAGTTCTCAACCAGGGCAACTTTATTCCCCAGGGGACATTTGGCAGTGTCTGGAGACATTTTTGGTTGTAATGACTGGGAGGTGATGATTACTGGCATCTGGAGGGCAGAGACCAGGAATGATGCTAAACATCTTACAATACACAGGACAGACCCACAACACCATTTATAGCTCAAAATGCAAATAATGCTGAGATAGAAGGACCTTGGTATAAAAGGATGTGGGTGAAGCTGTATCCTTCAATAATAAACCATATTCTTTAATAATAAAGACATATTTATTCCATTCTGAGACAGGCTATAGGAAGGTAGATGCCTGGTCAATACAAGGAAGAACTTTTAACATCATCAGGTCATTTATGATGTATTCCTCACAATGTAGAGACAGCTCTCTACCATAAAAAGGATTCTAACCGAGTTAACTGGTCCCATGCTGGGATGCTGAAAAAGGTAGGGGTCCTTGGGTGTAATTAGACTCTGAGTTTTCACCTTTATCAAAGATGTATGATTCCATTTAAAAGCACCAGCAAACATTTCCTACTTTATACTTATTATTATTGAAACTAGGAAAGAGAAAATGCAATACCTGCTCCATTAATTTGTTTTATTTCTACCATATTAGCTAATGGGATCAAAACTTAATATGGACATTATCCCAAATGTGTAATAAGCAAGTGACTTCTGCAGAAAAATCTAAAGCCTCTTGTCCTGGGCACAGCTGATACAACTCTTGTGCAATCATTTCACAACCTAAGAAAAGAGATATGGCCAAAAAAAAAAAAAAAGAAGAAGAAGCAACAGCAGTTCCCTATTGTGGAACCAATTTCGTTGATTCTACTCATATTTAGAACACGGGAGCTCATTTGCCTCCACTTTGCAAATATCCAGATGTTTGCTGCTGTCTGTGGCTTTCAAATCACAAATGGTTAAGTTATCTAAGATCTCTGGGCCGTTGGAGGCCATATTGGGAGCATTCTGGTGCATTCCATGCCAGTTAAACCATATCTCATTGAAATAGTAGAGCTTTAAAGGCTTTGACAAATGAAAGTTTACTGAAAGGGACAACAACCCAGCAATAACCAGACAGATGGGGGAACAAGGCAGCAAATCACATGAGGAGCTGTTGAAGGAAACAGGGATGTTTACGCTGGGGGAAACCCAGATGGCACATGACAGCTACAGTTCTATGGAAAAGGGATGAGTCCTACATGGACCCAGACTGTAGACCTCTGTCAGCTGGAGCTCTTTGACAACTACCACATTCTCTCTATCACAGGAGCAGTTTAAACGCACATCTGCGGAACACCATCAAGCATGCTGGAGAAGGAATTCCTGCATTGGATAAGGGTGAATGTGAACTGGACGGGCCAAACTAGATAACCCTAACCCTAGGGCTCCCAGTTAGGTAACTTAAATGAGCTTAACAGACCCTGTGTAATAGAAAAAATAGTGGTGGAGGCTGCAGTAGATGGGACCATCTGAAAGGGTCCAAGTCTATCCCAGTTGGTTGCTGTCATGTTGGAATGAGCTCTTCAAGTTACCAGATCTTCATTTTTTTTTCCAATTAAAGCCAGAAAACCATATTTGTATATGAAACCTATTGATTTTTAAAGAAGAGCACCTAATCCAATATTTCAGAGCATGATATAAGTTAAACAGAAGATGCTGTGGCCTCTGGGAGAAACTGTAACAACTTCCTTAAAGATGCCCTAACCACCCTCAACCCTAAGGGACTCTGACAGTAAATAAGGCAGGAGAGAAAGCGTATAGATTCTAGAATTACAGTCACATCTTGTCTGCAATTTGAATCACCAGTCTGGCCACTTCAAGCTGATATTCAGATGAGCCGACCAATAAATAATTAATAAGGTCTGGCAAAGGAAAGCTAACTGGGGAACCACAAGTCACTAAGAACTGCATTGCACAAGATGTAAATGAGGAAAGGCTTCTATTTCCCTCTAACAGACACCTTTTCTTCTAGTATGCTACATGTCAAAATGAGGCAGGGAAGAGAAACAAATTTTCTCAGCTGTCTGGCTGCTGAGAAGGTCAGGCCTACCGTAGTTGGTAAATAACTTTGAAACTCTTGCCTGGCCCCCAGAAACTGAGCCAGTGATCAACTAGGGAAAATTCAAGAGTTTCCTCTGGGAGAGGACGCTTCGCTAAGGGAAATAATCCTATTCAACCCTGGTTCCCAGCTCCCTCCAGAAATTCTGCTGTCATGTATAGGTTTTCAGTTGTCAACAAATCTTTGCACACACACATATCTGTACCCAGCCATATCCAGCACAAAGACAAATCTGCTAAATTAAAAAAAAAAAAATAGTTTCCATGTCTAGCTTCTATTCTGAATTTTATCTGATCCCATTAAAGTTTTAAAAGTAAGCTGGCTAAAATAAATAAATAAAGCAACAATACTCCAATAAAAAATAATTAAATAAAAAAGTAAGCTGGCTATACAAAACAGTATTTTTAACTATAGTCATCATGCTATATGTGATATCCCCAGGGCTTATATATTTTATAACTGGATGTTTGTGCCTTTTGACCATCATCGCTCATTTCTGAATTTTAGTTTATGTTGAACATCAGTTTAATAAACTACCTTTTATCCCACATTAAAATTTTTGATGGGGTATATTTAAACAGTAAACTGGCTATTATGTTAGCATTAATTTCCCTGCCTTCTATGATGGTATGTTTCATTAGTAATTCTTTTTTTTTTTTTATTAGTAATTCTTGGTTTAGGTTTTTCAACACCCTGAGCAGAGCAAAATATTTTTTATGTTTAGTAGATTATATTTCTTGAAAAGAATAAAGAAAAAGACATTGAAACTGGTATAAAATTTTGGCAAACGAAGCACAGGGAATTCAAAGTAGCATAATATTAGCATATCAGAATAGTAACAAAATCTGACATAGCTTCATTTTTAAATTTTTTTTGGAGTACAATTGCTTTACAATGTTGTGTTAGTTCCTACTGTACAGTAAAATGAATCAGCCGTACTTATACACAGGTGCTTGTGCTTACTCGCATCCAAGTCTTTGCAACCTTTTGGACTGTAACCCACCAGGCTAAAGCCACCAGGCTCCTGACCATGGCAAGAAGACTGGAGTGGGTTGCCACTTCCTCCTTCAGGCGCTCTTCCTGACCCAGGGATCGAATCCGCATCTCCTGTGTCTCCTGCATTGCAAGCAGATTTTTTCCCTGCTGAGCCATCAGGGAAACCCACTTGTACGTATATCCTCTCCCTTTTGGACTTGCTTACTATTCAGGTCACCACAGTGCACTGAGTACAGTCCCCTGTGCTATGCAGTAGCTTCTCACTAGTCATCTGTTTTACACACAGTATCAATAGTGTATAGTGTCAACTCCAACCTCCCAATTCCTCACACTCGCCCCCTTATCCACTTGGTATCCATATAGCTGTTATCTATGTCTGTGTCTCTATTTCTGCTTTGCAAATAGGACTGCTTTACTTTAAAGAGCATATTCATTAGCTTATTTGTTTTTGCAAGATGAGTGGACCAGACATAACAATGTCATCTCACTATGCAGATGGGAAATTTGAGACAGAAACATGAAGTGACTTCCCATTCTGCCCCAAAACACAGACTGCTCCCACACTCTGGTAAATCTCCATAATTAATATACCTGGAGATAGTTTCATCACCTCTCCTCTTCTCCTCCTATTATCCATCCTCCACAGAGCACCCAGAGGAACTCTTAAGAAAAATGTGAATCTATCAAGTCTTGCCTCGGCTCTGGGCTACCCACTGCACTTGAAACAAAGTCCGGATTGCTTACCTCAGCCTCCAAATCTCTGCCTGACCTGGATTCAGCCTCATGCCTCAGCCACCGTCCTCCTTCCCTTCTGCAGACTCCCTGCCCTCAGCCATGCCTGGACCAAATCAAGCTAGTTCCCATCCCCATGTGCCTGTGGTTCTCTCCACCAGAACTGCCTGTCCATCTTCTGGAGGCTCATCCTAAAACCATCTCTTCTTAAAACCCAATCAAGAAGCCCATCTCTCTCTCACACACACACACACACACACATGCACATACACACCCCAGTACTCTATTACAGCATTTTCCCCCCTTTGCTTTAAAACATCTAGTCCTTTCCAAACTGACCTTGCTCATCCCATGGTTCTAGAAAGTGAACTCCATGAGAAGAGAAACCACACTGCTATACTCACTGTGCCTGACATTTTGTTGGTGCTCAATAAAGATTTCTTGAAGTCAATGAAGGAATGAATGAATTTTGTACTAGGAGTCAACTGGCCCACTTAATTCAGTTGATACCTAATTAGATAGCAGAGTTTTTCTTTCTCCTCAACTGCTATGTTTATTTTTTAAACTATAAGCTTATATATACTAGACTGTTAGACTGTGTCTATTAGTGTGTTATGAGTCATTCCTGTAACAGGGAGCAAAGGACAGGACTCTGAACAGGTGCTTGGCTTCATAGAGAAAGGCAGTAAGAATCCATGGCCTGTCTCTTCAAACTACAAAGCTTCCTCAAAATTCTGGAAATTCTGCTAAAAGGAAAGCCTACATTTTCTGCCTGTTCACAACCGTTTCATAGCAATTACTGCTGAGTGTACTTACATTTTTATGTTTTTAAACTAGTTTCCTTAATGCTGAAAATACTGACAAATGGATATGATTAGCCTTTCTAAATAAGAAAAAGAGTTGCTTTTTCAGTGAAAGCAAAAACAAAAAAAAATCTGGAAATTCTGGAACAGTATGATTTTAGAGCTAAATGTTCCCCTTCAGCTTCTCTTCACTCGTTACTTTGTCCTCAATGTATCACGTTTATGGAAATTTCTCAATGTCTCAGGAAGTCCGCCCTCAGTTATCAAAAGAGTCTTGAAAAAAATTTCAGGCTTAAGATGAACCAAGGGATAAATAACCTCAGGATGATCTTCGTTTCCAGGAAATATCCATTTTCTAAGGTGTCAGGGTAAGGATACGGATCCCTAACACCAGCTGGCATTCTCAGGGCTCACTCCAGTTGGCCAGGTACCTAGGTAGCTCTTTCCTTGATGCTCAACGCTGAGAGTCTCAAAGAGGGTGGCAAATGGTATCGGATCACAAGCCTAACTGGGTGCCGGAAACCGTACTCCTCACCACTGAAGTTTAAAAGGTACAGATACACAGTGGAAGCTAAATGAGGAACCAGCTGCCCAGAGTTCTGCTAGCTAGAAACTCCTCCAGATGCTGAGCAAACCCTTTCATACCTCAGGAAGAATTTCTCAGCTGTAAAAGAAGTGAAGTGAAAGTCCCTCAGTCAACTCTTAGAGATCCCATGGACTATACAGTCCATGGAATTCTCCAGGCCAGAACACTGGAGTGGATATCCTTTCCCTTCTCCAGGGGGTCTTCCCAACCCAGGGATCGAACCCAGGTCTCCTGCATTGCCGTTGGATTCTTTACCGAGTCACCATGGAAGCCCATGTAAAAGGAGTGGCTGAACCAAATTAATCACCGCCCCCCTCAACTGTGCTAGTCCTTCACCCCCAGTAGCTTGAGTAAGAAGGGTCCATTTCCACGCAAAGCATCATCACCTCAGCCATGGCAGGAGTTCTTGCACAAATGGCCGAGGATGGGGGAGATATTCAGAGCCGATATGAGACGACGAGTAGCAGAGACGGCGAGAAAAGGCCAAGTGCGGGGCGCTCTCACCAGCTTCGGTAGGTCCACCAGAAAGCCCTTCGCGAGGAAATCGGAAGATGCTGGCAGTTCACCGGTGCCTCCTGGAGGCCAGAAGGCCATCTCCTCCCCCCTGCCCCTCCCTCTTCCCCTTGTATGGTCCAGGCCAATACTTAATGCCCAGATCCCCGAGTTCGGTGTTAGTCCAAGACCACGTACTGTGGCTTCCGTGACTGTCAACACTCTGAAGCATTTCACCCAGCTCCTACTCAGAGAGACCAATCTTCCAGCTCAGCATTCTTACTGGGGTCAAAGGTAATTTTTGCAAGACTGATCTGTTAACACAAATCCGTCTAGAACCTGATCAGCTTAGTCCTTCAAGGGCGGCCACGCACCTCTCCCTCCTCCCGCCTCTCACCTCCGCAACCTTCCTGGGAACCACAGGTCTGAATGAAAGCCTGACCTTGTCGTTTTCAGAGATAGAAAGGTCTACGAGAGGCTCCAGGGGGGTGATGGGGAAGAGAATGTTCTCTGCATATATATATATATATATATATATATATATATATATAAGCCTCTCAGGGTATCGCAGCCTAGAACTCTTGAGTTGTGCCTAGTGTGTGAGGGAGTCGAGGCGGGCCCGCCTTGTTTTTCTGATTCTGATCTCACTGCAGCTTCTCAGAACTGGGCTCCGGAAGGAGCAACACTCCCCAGAGGGAGGTGTGTGTGTGTTTCTTTTGAGCACGCGGATGACCCACGGATAAGAAAGCTTCCGGTGCTCCGGGATCCCGCGGCCGGCCAAATTCCCTCTTAGCACCAAATTCTTAGAGGTTACTTCCCCGGGGGAAAAAGGTCTGAGAGAACTGAATTCAAATTCCATCACCCTCCCCGCAAAGATCCCAGCGCCGCTAGGAGGGCGGCGGGGACCGCGAGTCCAATTCCTGCTTGGGGGGTGGGTGCGGATTGAGTCCCAGTCCCCCAACCTCCAGCACCCCCATCGTCCCATCCCTATCTTCCCAGCGCACCAGCCTCCCGAGCACCCCCATTTTCCCATTCACCCCATCCTCCCATCCCCCAACATCCCAGCCACCCACCCCCACCCCACCCGCAGCCCGAGGCCGCTCGGGGCTCCGGCCAGCTCTGGGTCCCTCCTCACCCGGACGCCGCGGTGAACTGCTCACGGGAACCGGGACAAAGCTGTACGATCCCGCCTGCTGCCTGCTCGCTGCCAGCACGGCGGGCTCTGTCGCCCGCAGTCACCGTGGCCGCGGGGCGCCGGGGCGGGGGGCTGCGCTCCGGCTTTGCGCACGTTCAGCGCCGGGCGATCTGGTAGCCCCGACCCTGGCCTGCCCCGGCGTCGCGGGAGGAGGGACGGGGAGGAGCTGTGTGGCCGCCGGCCTCCCACCGGTCGGGGCGCTGGGACCGGCGAGCCCCGCGCACACCGCACAGCCCCAGGGCCTGGAGTCCGCAAGCTGGACCCAGGGGTTAACTTAGCCCTCTACGCCACCCCCAACCCCGGGGACCTACCCACACGTGTAGGGCGGGTGCTGTGCCCCCACTTCCTGTTCTCAGCCTCGATTCTGATCAGACCTTTCTCAATTTCATTAACTCCCTGCTTGTTTATTTCGCTGAACCCCTGGCTACTCTTTCCATCTGTGATCCGCAATGCCCGGCGTATCCCGCCTTCGGGTCTGTAGTATTACCGCATTGGACCCCAACTCAGAAATTATGTGGAAGATGCTCCGGCTTGGAAGACCTGCCCCTGAGTTAGTTTCATTTCTCCGTGTAAATACAGTGAAGGGCATTCAGTAAGCGCTTTTATGATATTGGGGGAAACGGTGTAAAAAGGAGCCATCCCAGTTCTTTGGGGTTTAACTGAAATCCCTTCCTTTATTTTCCGATGCTTTCTCCTCAATCCACTTTCTAACTTAATACTATTCATTTAAAGCTTCAGTGAGAGACGCAGAGGAAATAATTTGAAATTCATGAGCAGTTAATTCTTTGTTGTTTTTTTTTTTTTTTATTATTATTGGCAAGGTTGACAGGTATGTAGATGAAATTTATTTTATTTTTATTTAAGGAGGACTCGGAATAAGACGGGTTTGGTCCCTGGATCTGGACGATCCCCTGGAACAAGAAACGGCAACCTACTCTCAGTATTCTTGCCTGAAAAATCCCATGGACAGAGGAGCCTGGCAGCTACCTTCCATAGTGTGGAAGAGTCCGACGCTACTGAATTGATGTAACACACACACACTGGATAAGAAGGCATGGATTATAGTTCCTTTCTCATGCTAATATTATTAGTGGCCATGAATTTGAGTATGTTCTTTATCCTTTTTGCTTCTCAGTTTTCTCATCGGTAAAGTGGAGCTAATCAAAATACATTAGTCAGAGGCACCTTGTGAAAATGAAATGCAAATATACATGAAATACTTAAGACGGAACCTGGCATGGGAGAAGCATTCACACTGGTATCTAACAGTATTATCTTTAAAGAAGCTGTGACATTTAAATCTAACAATAGATGCAAATTTAAATTAAACTATTTCAGCCTAATGACAGTTTCCTGTACTTCTGGAATAACCTGTGATACAAATTGCCCCAGAATATTAATCTAAAAGGGAACATGATATGCTACTCGAGGTCTCTCAGGACCTGCTCCCTTTGCCCTTAAGACTGTGTGAAGATTTAGAAGACAGAATCAGAAGATTCATCATCCCACCTAAAAAGGTGGTGGGCTTTGAAAGCAAGTCTTGAAGCCTAGTATGAAATAGTTTATTTCTTTGGTCAATGCCAGCTCTACGCCTTCTCTCATTGTAATCAGATCACACTCTCTGAGGATGTTAGAGTGACTAGCATTTAGCAGGTTAATGTCCTGAGAAGGTTTCCAATGTAAGGGTGCCAGATTCAGTAAATGAAACACAAGACACCCCGTTAAATTTGAATTTCGGACAAACCACAAGAAGGTTTTAGTATAAGTCGATTGCATGCAATATTTGAAACCTACTTATACTCAAAATTATGTGTTGTTTATTTGAAATTCAAATTTAACTAGGCTTCCTATACTTTTTCTGGCAACCCTAGTCCAGTGAAATGAATAAATAAGCCTCAGATTCCAAAAGGATGGCAAGTCAACATAGACATACAGATTATAAGGTGGGTCTGATAAGGGTTTTGTTTTTGTTTTTAATATAAGAGCTCAAAGAATTAAAAAAAATTTTTTTTGGCCATGCTATGAGTCATGCAGGATCTTAGTTCCGCAGCCCAGGATCGAACCCTCAGCCCCTGCAGTGCAAGTGCAAAGTCTTAACCACCCCCTAGCCATGCTAAGTCTGTAGTGTCCAACTCTGTGTGACCCTATGGACATTAGCCTTCCAGGATCCTTGTCCTTGGGATTCTCCAGGCAAGAATACTGGAGTGGGTTGCTAGACCCCCAGGGAAGTCCCTTATTTTTGTTTTGATGTGGTGAAAAAAAAATTCACTTCTGTTTAAAAATTGATTCTGTTTTGAACTGTTTTGCCATTTCTTACCTCTTCATTCTTACTTCCGTTTCCCATTAACATAGCAGTGCTTCCTAACTCTGATGACTCTGTCTTACATCAAGATATTGGAATAAATAGTGATAATTCACTCAGTAGTGTTTTCAAATAGTGCTTATTGAGGGCAGACTGTATGTTAGGTTCCATTTCAAGGGTGACTAGCCCTGGAGGCTAAGGAAATGACACCATAGTGGGCCAGCCTATGTAGGTACATCCAGGACTGTGAGGTTTCTAAGAAGTGAGTTATTACTTCTCCTTGAAAGGGGTGGAAGTGAAAGGCATACATACTGCACAGGGTCCACAGAAAAGAGACTATGATACAGATAAGCCGAGGAGGGAAGTCCTTGCGTGATGGCTGTGCCTTGACCTGGAAACTAACCCATCCTGATTAAAACAATGAAACTGGAGGGAACAATGGGATTCAATAAAACTGAAAGTGTATAATTGGAAACTTGGAAATCTTTGAGTTCCTTAGAAGATAACAGAATGTAAAAGGAAAAAAAGGTTAAGTTACTTAAATTTAAAATTAAAACTTATCCCTGCTTGAGAGAGTGCACATTTTCCAACTCTGTCTGCAGTGATTTCACATGGATGGCTTGAAATCATCCCAGTGAGAACCTCACGTTATAGGAATCAGCAAACACTACGAAATGTGATCTTTGTCCCCTCTAGACAGCCAGCACACCTCTGAGTGGTTAGCTATACTGGCCTGAAGCTCAATATAGAGACCTGGACAGAAGTCGTTTATTAGGAGATAAAAGTACTGAGAATATGCATGGAATTGGCACGGAGGGTTTAAACAGAGCCAAGGTAGAAGATAAAATTTTCAGTAACATCACATTCATGGAAGAAGGTAGGAGGAAAAGAAGGCGGTGAATGAAAATGAGAGGTTGGTCAAAGTGAGGATAGAAAATGGGAGAGAGAAGCTTTACAGAAGTCAAGAGAGAAAGGAGTTTTAAAAGTGTGATTGACATGACTGATTAAACAGAACGGACTAAAGCAAGGGCTATGGGATTTCCCATTTAGGAAGGTCTTGTTAACCCCTAAATCAACTTGAGTATAATAGAGCAGTGAAGGCAGGGGGTCAGTAAGGTAAAGAGATGAGGATACGAAGACAATATGTGTAGACTTTTAAGACAGTTAATGCAAAACAAAAGAAAAGACACCTGGCAACAGTGTGAGTGAAAGAAGAAAGGAGGAGAGTGAAAATCTGGGGGAGGGTCAGGAGATCTGCCTGAGGATGTTGGAAGCTTTCTGAGCCCTGAGGTGACTGGAATCCACTCCTTAGTCATGGAGTCAGTCTGTCAGGTGATGAAATTTCCCCAGGAATGTTTGCCACACTAGAAACTAGGCCAGAGAGGAGAGTTACCTCGGCCAGGACTTGGGAGAGCAAATTAGCCAGAGGCAGTGAAGAAAGGAAGGAATTAATGTTAATGTAGAAATATGGAATTTTTTGATAGAGATCTAAGCAAAACAAAGGAGAAAATATCGAATATGAGGGTTCCCTCATAACCCCAACCTCATTAGGTAATTATTTAACAATGTGGTGCATATCTTTCAGATATCTTTCCAGAGGTAAATGTAGTAATTAAGAGGGTTGTGTCAGACAGACCTGGGCTCCAATTGAGTTCTACCTTTATTAGCTCTAAGGCCTAGGGCAATTTACAGACTTTTAACCCCTCTAACTGAGGGGTTAAATAATTGTTAAATAATTACCTAATGAGGTTGGGGTTATGAGGGAACCCTCATATTCGATATTTTCCCTTGAGGCTCAGCTGGTAAAGAATCTGCCTGCAATGCTGGAGACCTGGGTTCAATCCCTGGGTTGGGAAGATCCCCTGGAGAAGGGAAAGGCTATCCACTCCAGTATTCTGGCCTGGAGAATTCCATGGATTGTTCAGTCCATGGGGTTGCAAAGAGTCGGACACAACTGAGTGACTTTCACTTTACTTTCACTTCCTAATCTGTGAAATAGGAATAATAATAGCATCTATATCACAGGGGTTCAATGAGTATTAAAATAGATAATGCATGTAAATTGCTTTGAACAATATTTGGCAAGCAGAGTGAGCACTTGATATTTAGATGTATGTCTATATATCTATACATCTGTACACACATATGTATGTATACCATGCACCTAAGGGAAAGAGAATTCATATCTATATGACCACACCACACACACACACACACACACACACACACACACACACATATATACAGCTTTAGAAAAGAGAATTCATATCTGCATGTCTACACACATACTAGGAATAACATGAATAACCAGGAAAAACTGAAAAATATTGGTTATTTCAGTGGGTTGGAGGGACCTACCCTGAGGCAGAGTGACAGAAATGGGAAGGTAGAAAGTTGCGGTAAGAAAATGGGATTTGAAGCTTAATACTTCAGAGATGAAGCACTTCCAGAAGACACCAGGTCTCAGACGCTCATGCCTCTAAATTTCAAAAGTGGAGAGAAGACAGAGTATCTTTTATTCAGTATTTTAGCCAATTTCCAAAGTCATGATCCAATGCCAGGCTTAGCCATCCTTCCTCCTTGGCAGTGTCTTAATACCTTCTAGAGACTTGGTTGATTTATGGACTCTTGGAACTATGGATGTCACAACTGACTTGTTTGTATCCATTCAGTAACTGGACTCTAAGATCTGGGTTGCCAAACCAGTCTCCAGGACATTTTTGCTTGCTCCAGTCATTGATAACACCCCTACTAACCTCAGTCAAGATGTAGGAGGCTTTGTACTAAGACCAAGACACCTGGTTTCTCTCAGTGACACTATGATTCATAGTCACTTGACTGTCTTATCCAGCTGCCAAGTTATCTGATTCTGCACCCACAGTGTCCTCAATTTCTCCTTCCCATTTCCACAGCTACCACTTTAATCAAGTCCTTAAAAGCTCTACCTTTGACAATTATAAAATGTCTCTTTTGTTTGCATGAGTTATAGGTGCTCATTCAACTAATCTAAATTCAATGTATATTCTTTTAAGCTTTTTGTCATATAAACAAATAATACATATAAACTACATTATTGGTCATTTTTTTAATATTCTATTTTAACTTAGCAGTATAATACTAGGTCTTCCCTGGTAGCTCAGTTGTAAAGAATCTGCCTGTCAATGCAGGAGATGTGGGTTCCATGGGTTGGAAGATCCCCTGAAGGAGGAAAAGACAACCCACTCCAGTACTCTTACCTGGGAAATCCCATGGACAGAGGAGCCTGGTGGGTTACATCCATGGGGTCACAAAAGAGTCAGACATGACTTAGCAACTAAACAACAATGGTATAATACTAACTTTTTAGCAAGCTAATAAATACACATATGCAGTATCATTTAAAAAGGCTGTATATTATTTTCCCTTATAATGAAAATCTGGAAAGCTGAGTTTAATACCTTTTTATTAGAAAACTAGGTTATTTATAATTCATAATTTTTGAAATAGCACTTCTGTGCATATTCTTAAAGTTATATTTTTGTACATGTTTTTTAATGATTTCTTTGTGATAAATCCCTAGAAATAGGTTTTCTCAAAGTATATGCATTTTTAAAGCCTTCTAACTCTTTCTCCCATTTCTGTGGGTGCCCTCACCCCAGAAGACATTGTACCAACTTGTGACAAAATTGCTTCTTTAAAAATGTTGGACTTGTAATCATCTTACTTCCCCATTCAGAAACGGTCAATGTTTCCCATTGTGCACAGGGAGAAATAAGGTCCAGATGTCCTGATGTGGCGTTTGTGGCCTTCTAGGATCTGACCTCAAACTCCTTTTCATTTAGGTCTCTTGTGTTCAACTCACTTTATACACAGTCATTCTGGCCTCCATGCTGGGGCATCACTTTTGCTTGTAGAAGCCTGTCCTTCTGTGCTGGATCCTGACGAGAAGTACATATCATCCTCAGACTGGTTTATTTGATGAATGTTTGGTAAAGTGACTGTTTCTAAAAGTGAGAGCAGGGTTTAGGGAATCCCACAAGGCATCATGCAATGCCTCTTTAGACACCCTGGGCCTCAGGGAGCAAATGGGAGAGACTTCCTCGAGGGAGTTGGGCCTGAGGCAGGTCTACAGGAGATGGTAGGGAAGATGAAATGCTTGGACAACGGCTACTCAGTGGAAGGGGTGCCTGGTACCAAGACAATAATACAAATCCCTTATAGAAGTCCATACAAAAGTCAGCATATGAGGAAGCTACAAAGACCCGCATTCAAGTTATGCAGAAACAGTAGAGGCTGAGAACAGAACTACAGCTCTGTCTCTGAAGGTGGTCTCTGAAGGTGGTCTCCGAAGGACACATGATGGCAAACTAGCACCTTAGAGAAAACAAGACCAGTCTGCAAATCCTCTCTCCCCAGAACAAGTGTTCATAACTCTCACCCTGGATTGGCACACATTTCCAGCTTGTGCTGATCAGGAGAAGAGCTGGAATCCTAGACCCAGCACATCCTTCTCCTCCTGATCCTAGGGATGGTCCCAGATGTCAACCAAGTTCCTGCTCCCTAATAGAGACCCCATGAAAGCTCCTAGAATACATGTGTGTGCTTAGTCACTCAGCCGTCCTGACCCTTTTGTGACCCTGTGGACTGTAGCCCGCCAGGCTCCTCTGTCCACAGAATTCCCCAGGCAAGAATCCTGGAGTGGGTTGCCATGCCCTCCTGGGGGAATCTTCCTAACCTAGGGATCAAACCCAAGTCTCCTACATTGGCAGGCAGATTTTTTAATCACTGCACCACCAGGGACAGCCATGAAAGCTCCTACAAGCTGGTTATAGGAGGAAGGGAACATATGATCCAGAATTCACAAATGAACCCTGACTCTCACCCTCCCAGGCCTAAGTGCAAGGAACACCAGAACTTCCCAGAGATCTAGATTCTGACAATAACACCATTATGTACTGAGTCTGATTAATGTTCTCACACTCAGCTCCCAACAGGAAGTAGACAGACCTGGTCTAAGTAGGCTTAAGCCCTCTAAGCCTCAGTTTCCTTGCTTGGAAACTACCTATATTTCAGACTTGGCATTAGGATTGATGAGATAATATCCATAACTCCTTCCTAGAACAAGGCCTGATGCACAAAAGCATTTAACAAAGAGTTAATTTCCTTCCTGCCGCACCCAGCTCCCATATCGCCATTCTATCTGACTCATTGTGTTGTCTCTCTCACAATATTGATTTGAGACGGGAACTGCATCGTTTCCCAGGTGGGGAAAGCTTAAACTTCAATCGCTTTTGCATGTGACTTTGATGGCAACCCACTCCAGTACTCTTGCCTAGAAAATCCCATGGACAGAGAAGCCTGGTAGGCTGCAGTCCCTGGGGTTGCAAAGAGTCGGACATGACTGAGCGACTCCACTTCACTCACTTGATTTATCTTGGCAAGTGACTTTGATGCTTTTGAAATGCAGTGTTGGAGAGTCCCTGGGACAGCAAGGAGATCAAACCAGTCAATCCTAAAGGAAATCAGTCCTGAATATTCACGGTAGAATAGACAAGAATGTGGCTACTGCAGCCAAACTACTCAGTTGTCCAACAACTGGCTTTGTAACCATAGGAGAGTTGCTTGATTACTGTGTGCCTTAGTTCGCTCTTCTGTAAAGTAGGTGTTAGAAAAACACCGCGCAAGGAAAAAAGCCACCTCTAAGGACCGTTGATGAAGGCCTTTATTGAGCGGTCGCTCTCGGGCAGAACTCCCAGGGGCGGGTGAGTGAGGAGACAAAGGGAGTCTGCGAGCTATGAGGGGTGGGGAGGGGTTTTATAGCCAGGGCCGGCGTCCAAGCCAGGTCTTTTCATATAAGGAAGAAAGCGTGGGCTACAGCGGCAGTTGGTGTCCACGGGCTCCGGATTGGTACCTGATTGGACCAGGCTGCAGGGGGTCGGTCCCCGGAAATTTAGCCAGCTTCCGGAATTTGCCTGGCGGCACTTTTCCGAGGCATGTCTCAACATACCCGACCTTTCAGTAGGAATCATAATTGTACCTGCTCCACATGATTAAACTTGTAAATATACCTTAAAGCACTAAGAACAAAACTTATATAGGTTTGTTACTATCTTCTTTCAAATTGGAGGGAGGTAGAAAAGAATCAAATCACAGCATCCGGAACAGGGGGTCACCCGTAAGCAGGATATATATATCCAAGAGAGTGGCAAACTGGCCAGCTCAAACTTGAAGTTACTGTGCCTCTACTCAGGATGTTGAGCTTAACTGGGGTGGGGGAGTCGGTAAGAGATGAATTAAAACGCAATAGCAGCAGTTGTGTAGCACAGGGAACTCAGCGTGGTGCTCTGTGATGACCTAGAAGGGTGGGATAATGGTGGCTCAAGAGGGAGGGGATGTATGTGTGCTTAGCTGATTCACACTGTTGTACGGCAGAAACCATCACTACATTCTAAAGCAATTATCTGACATTTAAACAAACAAGCAACAACAACAACAAAACAATAGCAGGGACTTCCCTGGTGGTCCAATGCAGGGGGCCTGGGTTCAATCCTTGGTCAAGGAACTTGATCCCACATGCCACAACTAAGACCCAGGGCAGCCAAATAAATAATAATTAAATTTAAATAAATACTTTTTTTTTTTTAAAGCACAATAGTAGCGTGCTGAATATAAAGGGCACACATTGTTTTCATTACCCCAAGCTGGTTACCAACAGCTTACCTCCTCCATGGTATCTTGGGAACTGGTGATTTTTTTGGTTTGTTTTTTAATTTTCATGGTTTCTAATCAAATAGAGTTCCAAACAGCCTGTTAAAGACCTCAGTTGAACTACAGAAGCAGACAGAAATAGCTGAAGAGCATCAGTGCCAATAGAGGGACAGTCTCCGCCCACGATAGAGGGGCCCCCACCTTGTAAGGCTGACCTTGATTGGTGGGCTTTAATGAAGCAGGTGGAGTCAGTTTCCATGGTGTGAACACAACAAGACAGGCAGCTAGGACTTCCTGCCAAGCCTGAGCACTGCAGATTGAAAACAAGACAGTGAGTATTTTTACATTGCTTCTGTCTTCAGATCTTTACTGCAATTATTTTAGATCGTTCATATTTATTAGAACTTATATTTACTGGCAACTTTTTGACGTTGAGACACCTGTCATAAGAAAGATGGAAATTCAGGTGCACAATCAAATTTACAAGGATTCTAGTGCTGGAAATTTTGTTCAGTTTTCACAGTTATGGTAGGCTTAGTGTATTGTTTCTGTTTTCTACAAGTAAATTTTTGGCTTTTTGTAAGAAAGTCACTAATTAATAGTATCACTGATTTTTAAACAGCTTTTTTGAGATATAATTCATGTACCATAAAAATCTGCCTACAATGCAGGAGACCCAGGTTTGATTCCTGGGTCGGGAAGATCCCCTGGAGAAGGGAATGGCAACCCACTCCAGTATTCTTGCCTGGAGAATCCCACGGACAGAGGAACTGGGCAAGCTACAGTCCATGTGGTCGCAAGAGTCGAACTTAGTGACTAAACCACCACCACCACCAGCATAAAATTCATCTCTTTCAAGTACACAGTTCAGTGGTTTTTAATATATTCAAAGTTGTGAAAGCATCACCCTCCACTACCTAATTTTAGAACATTTCATCACCCCAGAAAGAAATCCTATGCTCCTTAGCTCACTTTGCACCCCCAAGTCATCCTAGTCCTAGGTCACCAATAATCTATGTTCTGTCTCTATAAATTTGCCCACTCTGGACATTTCACATACATGGAATCTTACAACACGTGGTCTTTTGTGACTGGCTTCTTTCACTTAACATGTTTTCAAGGTTAATGTAAATTGTAGCATGTATCAAGTCCTCATTTTTAAATTATCAAATACTATTCCAATAAAATATGAATATCCCATATTTTATTTCTGCATTCATCTGTTGGACATATTTTCCCACTTTTTGAAGTATTCCATATTGAATAATACTGCTATAAACATTTGTGTATAAGTGTTTGTGTGGACATATGGTTTCATTTCTTTTGTATACATATGAAAGTGAAAGTTGCTCAGTCGTGTCTGACCCTTTGCGACCCTGTGGACTATACAGTCCATGGAATTTTCCAGGCCAGAATACTGGAGTGGGTTAGCCTTTCCCTTCTCCAGGGGATCTTCCCAACCCAGCGATCGAACCCAGGTCTCCCGCATTGCAGGCAGATTCTTTACCAGCTGAGCCACAAGGGAAGCCCCGGTTTCATTTCTTTTAGGTTTACTCCTAGAATTGGAGTTCTGGTCATATGAGAACTCCATGTTTAAGTTTAATCTTTTGAAGAATTATCAACTGCTTTCCAAAGTGACTGCATCATTTTATATTCCCATCACAGGGTATGAGGGTCCCAGTTTCTCCACATCCTCACACTTGTTTTTATTTGTCTTTTAAATTATTTGTTATCCTATTGGCTGTGAAATGGTGTCTCATGGTGGTTTTGATTTGCATTTACCTAATGACTAATGGGGCTTCCCCATTAGCTCAGCAGTAAAGAATCCACCTGCAATGCAGGAGTTGCATGAGACACAGGTTCAATCCCTGGGTTGGACTATCCCCTGGAGGAGGGCATGGCAACCCACTTCAGTATTCTTGCCTGGAGAATCCCATGGATAGAGGAACCTGGTGGGCTACATTCCATAGGGTAGCAAAGAGTTAGACATGACTGAAGTGACTTAGCACACACACAATAACTAATGATATTGAGCATCTTTTCGTTGCTTATTGGCTCTGTACATTTTTTAAAAAAAATCTTCTGTTTATTTCCACTGAAAACTTATACTTGAATTGCAACTTTCCAATAAGAAGTTGTGGATTATCCTTGGGATGAAATCTTTGCAAAACAAATGGGGCTGATTTTTGCATAAACCTGCTTAAAGTTTTGTGAGAAGGGCAAAGCGGCTCCCAGACACAATGACTTTTTAGTATGACTTTTAGTCACAATGACTTTTAGTCACAATGACTTTTTAGTATGACTTTTTAGTATGACTTTTTGTGACACCTGCAAGTTGGAAATCCTCTAGTACTTCTGTTTGTCATTTCGTCTTATCATTGAGCAAATGTTCCAGTGTCAAGGTTTTCTAATAAAACAAGCAAGCCAAAAAGCTAAAACATAACCTGTGTCATCTTTGGTTACTCAGCATATGCATGGAGTACCCACTTCCTGTAAAAGACGTATCTTTGTCCTGCGTGCCCAGAGATTCAGAACCACTTTGGGCTGACACCCAAGTATCTATTCTTCTTTTAAAAATGTATTTACTTTTGGCTGTGTTGGGTCTTAGTGGCAGCACAATGGGGTACGTGGGCTTTTCTCTAGTTGTAGTTTGCAGGCTTATTTGCCCTGTGAGATCTTCCTGGCCAGGGATGGAACCCCTGTCCCCTGCATTGGCAGGCGAATTCTTAACCACTGGACCACCAATGAAGTCCTGATATAAATCATTTTTACTGCTTTAATTTCTTTCCAAAACTTAGTTGGTTTTTGTTGTTGTTGATGCCTTAGCAGTTTTCTACATCATTACTTTTGAACCATCAGGCCAAACACCAACACAGTGAACAAGACCAATGACATTTTAATATTATAATAAAAAAGAATTTTGACCCCTTGGATCCCCAGAAAAGTTCCCTGAAGTCCTAACTGTCTACAGAGTGTAATTTGAGAACAGTGGGTTTGTGTCTCAATGTTGTAAATAATTTAGCCATTTTATTTGTTTGTTTATCTTTCCGGTGGCTAAGAATCTGCCTACAATGTAGGAAACACAGGAGATGTGTGTTTGATCCCTGGGTCAGGAAGATCCCCTGGAGGAGGAAATGGCTACCCGCTCCAGAATTCTTGCTGAAAAATCCCTCAGACAGAGGAGCCTGGTGGGCTCTTGTCCAAAGGGCTGCAAAGAGTCGGACACAGCTGAGCAACCCGGCACACACACCATCTCTTGAATTCGTGTAGCAACAGTAGTTAATTACCTGGTCTGTATCCACTATAAATGGAGAAGGAAATGGCAACTCACTGCAGTATTCTTGCCTGGAGAATCCCATGGACAAAAGAGCCTGGTGGGCTACAGTCCATGGGGTAGCAAAGAGTTGGCCACGACTGAGCAACTAACACACACATCGAGTATAAACTATTCACATGAATTGTTCTTGTATCCTCACAAGACCCTGGCTAATTATACTCATTCTTTAGATGAGAAAGATGATGTGTACAGAGTTACACAACTAGCTCAGGGTCACACTGCTGTCAATTCAAAGTCGGAGTGGGAAGTGGTACTGGGAAGTGGTTTGAGGCCAGTTAGCAAATGTCAGCCCTTGAGTTTAGCCTATAATCCTATAGGTAGAAAGGAACCGTTGATAGTTTTTGGATGGGGCATTGGTAGGCACTGACCACATAGTAGCTAAGATCCAAATACACCCTCAGTAGGGCACACACATGAAGTAACCCTGGATGCAAATGTATGAAGTAAAAAAGAAAGTAAACAGTCGGAACCCTATGGAGTCACTCACTAGGAATCAAGTGTTGCAGAGAATTTCCTAAGTGGCATGCTTTTCCCACAGTTGCTTTTCTTGATCATGGAATTGACCAAACTGTCCGACATGACAAAGCTCCACCAAGCTGTGGCTGCAGGGGACTACAATTCAGTGAAAAAGATTTTGAAGAAAGGTCTCTGTGACCCAAACTACAAGGACGTGGACTGGAATGACCGAACCCCACTTCACTGGGCTGCGATCAAGGGTGAGTGGGCACTGCCTACATATAGGTCCCTCCAAGACCACCGTTCATGAGGTTCCCAGTAGGAAGTCGGTGTGGGGTAATAGAAAGAACATTTCTTGGAAATCAGATACATGAATGACAGACATTTCCGTCCTGGCACCACCACTTAAACTAGTTGTAGCACCTTAGGCAAGTTATTTAACATCTCTGAGTCTTAGTCTTTTCATCTGTATAATAAGAGCAGTAATGCTTTTTGCAGTGAAAATTCAGGAAGATAGTGTGCATTGCCTAGCACATAGGGACTCTTAACTAATACTAGCCCTCTGTCCTCTTGGGCTTTCCTGGTGGCTCAGACAGTAAAGAGTCTGCCTGCGGTGCAGCGGACAGGGTTCGATCCCTGGGTCGGGAAGATCCTCTGGAGAAGGAAATGGCAACCCACTCCAGTATTCTTGCCTGGAAAACCCCATGGTTGGAGGAGCCTAGCAGGCTACAGCCCATGGGATCGCAAAGAGTTGGACACGACTGAGCGACTTCACTTTCTCTGTCCTCTTAACCTCTAGCAGAAATGGAGCATCGTTCCTGCCCATAGGACAGGAACTTTGTCTTGTTCATGGCCGGGGGCACGCCTAAGTAGTCTCCGTTACAGGACTGGAGGAAGATGGTGGCAGAAACTTAGCCAAGGGGCCTGTGAAGACATTCAACCATAGAATACCATTAAAGAATGTTAGGAAAGTGTGATAGTCAACTTTGCTTTTTAAAAATTTGTTTTGACTCCTGTATGGAGACTGGGCTGGCAGGAAGCAAACCAGAGAAATCAGTTGGGAGAATTTTGCAGAAATTTAAGTACAGTGATGGGAGTTATACTGAAGCACTTGTCAGGGGAACATTTGCTGTATGCCGGTATCTGTGCAATGTACTTTTTGCCTTTGATTTCATTTGTACTTCTCAAGAACTCAGTGAGATAAATGATATTTTATACGAATAAGGAAACCAAACCTCAGCCGTTTGTTTCTCACCTGGGTTGTTGTGGTTAGCAAGCAGTATTTATTCTCAGGTATAAACCCACATCTATATGACTTAGAAAGCATGAGCTCTTAATCTGTGCTAGTTTTCACGTAACTGGGACTTAAAGTATTTTTTATTGAGTTGTAATTGACATACACTATTTTATCAGTTTTAGTGTCTAACATAATGATTCCATTTTTGTATAAATTGTCAAATACCATGATAAGTCTAGTTAACTTCTGTCACCATATATATTTTTTTTCCTTGTGATAACGTTTAAGATGTACCCTCTTAGCAACTTTCAAGTATGCAATGGAGTATTATTGATGATAGTCACCATGGTATATATTACATCCTATCGGCGTTTATAACTGGAAGTTTGTACCTTTTGACTAGCTCCACCCATCTCACACCCACCCACACCCCAGCACTCTGTTCTCTGTACCTATGAGCTCAGTTTTTTGTTTTTAGCTTCTGCCCATAGTGTGATCATATGATATTTGTCTTTCTCTGTCTGACTTATTTCATTTAGGATCATGCCCCTCAAGGTCCATCCATGTTGTTGCAAAATACTTGGTTTTGCAATCAGCACTGGTACTGCTGAAAGCAGAGGGAAGCTTATGGGTGCCAGCTCAGATGGGGAGTTGGGGAGTGGGTAGAGTAACTTAGGAGAAAAAGCAAATTCCTGGGTGGCATCTGCAAGAATGAACAAGAGAGGGGAGCATCCTGAAAGGAGCAGAGGGAATCCTTCAGTGGCTCAGACCCGGAGCAGGAGCGAAGGCGCAAGGGTGGGGCCCTGAGTCCCTGGTAAGAAGACAGAGGACAGAAGAAGGGATGATGCCAAGAAACTGGAGGGGCCTCTGGGGCAAATGTCTCCCCCTCTTCTGTGCCACCTAGGCTAGCTCTGGCCTCAGCCTGGCAGAGACACTTTCATCTTAACTTCCTGTTTCTTCTGCGCTCATCTAAGGACACATGGAGGTGCTACAGCTCCTTATAGAACACGGAGCCCGGCCGTGCCTGGTAACTGATGTGGGCTGGACGCCCGCTCATTTCGCAGCTGAATCAGGCCATCTGAATGTGCTCAAAGCCCTCCATGCCTTGCATGCCGCCGTTGACGCCCCCGACTTCTTTGGAGACACACCAAAGAGGATAGCACAGATCTATGGGCAGAAAGCCTGCGTGGCATTCCTGGAAAAGTGAGTTTCCTTTGGTGCTGTGTTCAATGTTCAGTTGTGTCTGACTCTTTGTGACCCCACGGACTGTACCCTCAGCTAAAAAAGGCAGAGAAACAGGAGCTAGTGACCAAGGTCTTTACCAGTTCAGTGGTCTCAGCTTGATGAAAATGAAGTGACAAAATCCAACCAATCGTTGTTTGAGTTTTTATTAGTATTTCATTGAAATGACGAGTTTGGGGTGGAAATCATATTGTTTTAGAATATTTAAATTATTATTAAATGTAATATTAAAATCTACTGTTTGGGATTAGCAGAGACACTACTATATATAAACTAGATAAATAACAATGTCCTACTGTATTGAACAGGAAACTATATTCAATATATCTTGTAATATCTTGTAATAACCTATAAGAGAAAAATATCTGAAAAAAGAATATATATATTCATATATGTATATGTAAAACAGAATCAACTTGCTTCTATACCAGGTATTAACACAACTTTGTAAATCAACTATACTTCCATTCTTTAAAAAGTTATCATTACATTACAGAAAATAAAAATTAGAGAGGCATGTCAGGCAGTTAATCAATTAAAAATATTATTATTTTTCTGGAAAAATCTATTGTTTTAAAATGATGTGACATTATAATTATTATAACTTTACATGATTATTATAATCTTAATAATGTACATTTATTATAATTGTTATTTTAGACTATACATAAACTATCTCAGATAAGAGAGGTGGGACACAAATTTGAAAATGGGAGATAGTACAAGATTCTTGGATCCCCCTTCAGATTCTTGAAAAATCTTCAATCCAGCTGTGTCACCTTAGGCAAATTGCCTCCTTCTTGGTCCTCAGTTTCCTCCTATTTAAAATGAAGCAGGTGAATTAGGCTGCTATCATCCATAAGGGTCCTTCTACTTTTTAAAATGCCTTCTAACGTGTGACTCTCCTACTTACACACTCACCAAAGTTAAGAACTTTTCTAGAACCTGTTAATTTTTTTCTCTCAGCCAAGCATTCAGATAGAATTAAGTATCAATTGTGTACATTATTGGGCTTCCCTGGTAGTTCAGAGGGTAAAGAGTCTGCTTGCAATGCGGGAGACCCAGGTTTGATTTCCTGGAGATGCGAATGGCAACCCACTCCAGTATTCTGGCCTGGAGAATCCCCATGGACAGAGGAGCCTGGCAAGCCCATGGGGTTGCGAAGAGTCGGACCTGACTGAGCAACTTCACTTTCACTTTCATGGACATGAAGGTGATAGCTCTGAGAGGGATGTTGATAAAATTGAAGAATGTATAATCTGGCTGCTTCTCTGGTGGCTCAGGAGTCAAGAATCTGCCTGCAGTGCAGGAGATGTGGGTTCAGTTGCTGGGTTGGGAAGATCTCCTGGAGAAGGAAATGGCAACCCACTCCAGTATTCTTGCCTGGGAAATCCCATGGACGAAAGAGCCTGGCAGGCTACAGTCCATGGGGTCACAAAGAGTCAGACATGACTTAGCGACTAAACAACAGCAACAACATAATCTGGTTAGGCTAATAAGTAATTCATAGCTGAGACAGTAAAGTAGCAGAGTGAGGACAACACTGCTTGAAAACCAAAATGAAATCAAGAGTAAATCTAACTGTAGATTCATTGGAGAACGAGGGTGATAGTGAAATGCCCTTCTCAGAAATACAGTTATCTTCAGAAAGTTAAACCGGTAAAATCTTTGCTTATGATGAAAAGTGGTGTCCCACCTTAAAAGTATTCAGAACCATCATTAAGGTGATTTGGGAAATAGAGGCAGAACCTTGAGTCCTAACTTTAAGACTCTCTCTTCTCCCTGATCCTGCCGTCATCCTCTACATTCAATAATCTCCATCTGTTGTAGACCTCAACATCAGCAGCATTGTTTCCGGGACTCTTTATGACTGTAACATACCACCATGTGACCATGACTCCCTGTCTTCATTTTCCCAGTTTTTGAATCCTCATGCAGGTATTTGAGTCCCAGATCTCATCTTATACAAATTCTTTCCCTTCCATCCTATCACCTCCCTGAAGGTTTCACTATCTTCCTTTGTCTGCCAGCTGGGCACGGCGGGCTAAAAGAAAAATGCACAACATGAGAACTGTGAGTTCAGTTTTATTTGAGGTCTTACTGAGGACTTTAGCTCAGGAGATACCCTTTCAGTAGCTCTGAGAAATTGATCTCAAGAGGTGGGGGCAGGGCTAATTTATATATGATTTTTTTGGTTAAAGGAATACGTGCAGTCAAGGATACATCTTGGTAAAAGACTACTGCTCATCACAGAAAACAGATGTCATGATTATAGTGCTTTTCTAAGTATGGGAAGATACAAGAATCTTTGGATTCATTAAAATTCCTCTTGAGACACATCTAACTAAAGAACCTGCTTATCCAAAGCGCAGAGCATCCTGTTATCATCTTTCATTTCCTGTCAGAAGCACAGAGTACTAAATGAAGTACCTCATCACTTCAATCTCTTCTGTCTGAAGCACAGAGTGCCCTGTGGGTCAATGACTGCAGCAGACTAATCTTTGTAGAATTGGATGGTGGGCAAAACATCCTTTTCTTTTGTTTGCTATGTCGTGGTACACTGCTTCTTTCACTCTCTTTCCCCTATTTTTAACTTCCCACCCCCTGGTCCTTCTATAGGACCCAGAATTCCTAGCCTTGGATTGGTCTCTGTCTTACCCATGCCTGTTCTTGGTCTCCTAGGGGAAAGATCACAAATAAATCAACCAGTAGCACCAGAAGTTCTAAGACTTCCGTCTCCAGCTGAGCCCTTAGTTACTCTGGCCATCGCTTCCTGTCCTTCTCCAATGTTGACAATTGCAAGTCCCCATCATATTTCAGCCTGTCCTTCAGAATGTACGCTTTCTATTTCACAGAGAATGTTGAAGTCATGGGTATACATTTTCAAACTCTCAAACTAACGTATTATATTTATCTATTCCTTCTTGCTTTCCCATCCATCCTCCTGTGGCAAGTGTTATCCCTCCATATAGATCCTTCATCCAAACCTTTATGTCTCCTTCAAGATCATCATTTCCTCGTTCTCTGTTGCATCTTTTGTATTTTTGAGTTTTCTCTATTCCTTCTCTTCCCTTCTCTTTGTCTTCTGAGCATGCTCAGATAGCTTTTACTAAACAAACACATGAAGAGTTAGAGGTCCTTCTAGTGTCTGCTATGTCTTTCTTCTTCCCTACATTTCTAAGCTACTTGAAAGGTCATCTGTGCAATTGTCTCTACTTCTTCACCCACTCTTCAGGCTTCTTCCCCCATCATACTGAATCAGCTCTCCTCCATGGAGATCTCGCTGCTAAATTAATGGCCTCTTTCTCCATGCACATCTTACCTCCACTTCATCTGGTATTCAGTTGCTCTTCCCTGTTGTTTTATCTGCTGCTGCTCTCTTCTGGTTCTCCTACTCGAGGACCATTTCTTCTCATGATTTTTCTAAGCTCCTATTCTTGCATGCCTTTTAGATGCTGGAATTCCTCAGGGACCTGTCCTTGGTTCTCCTCCACAGAATTTCTCTGAATAATCTCAGCCCCTCTGTAGTAACCAGTGGGTGAATGACTAGGATACCCGATCGCAGCATAACTGAAGTGGAGGAGTGATTCTTCCATATAATGGGGAATGAGTGCTATTACCAGGAAAAGTGGGCAGGCAGTGCTGAGCAGACAAATACAACAAAAGTTAACCACATCACGTGTAAGTCATTTCTACTTACCATCTCCTATGAGGAACTTCGCTTGTGACAGCTGGGGCTTAGAGGGAAGGAATTCTGGTTAAGGAGCAATTAATCTGGATCCCAAAAGCTAGCTAAGACTTGGTTAATGGAGGAGAGAAAAAGATTCCTGATTTGGAGTGAAGGTACCAAGTTGGAAATGCGAGTAGGTTGTGTGTGGATGTGAGGAAGTGGAGAGACAGAGACGGGATGAGTGGCCCTGGCAGAATGGAGACTTCACAGTGGAGAGGAATGGAGAATAAGGCTGGATGGGTGAGCAAGCAAGTGAATGTGAACTCATCAGAGAACTGGAAAGATGAAACAGACGCTCCAGCTATATTACTCCTATAGGGGAAGAGGTGGCATGATGCTGTGCAGGTTGGAATGAATATACTTACCCCATAGGCAAGAGATCACATAAGGAAATTTTTAATGCTTCATTTTGCAAGTAGGTGAGGTCATGGACTAGGATGATGAAGAGAAAAAAAATATAAAAGAATATCAAAAGCAGCTTAGACAAGATCTGATTGTTTTCAGAATATTCTAGGTATCCTAGTGGAACAATCAACTTTCAATTCAGCTTTTCTCCTTTTTGTTTTCAAAAGTGTTAGTTTCCCCATATAGTTATTTTAAGTTGATATGTTGTATTTTTGTTTCATTCAATTCAATAAATTTTCTTTTTTTTTTTTTTTTCTGGCCACACAGCAGGCAGGATCTTGGTTCCCCTACCAAGGATGGAATCCATGTCCCCCACAGCAGAAGGGCGAGTCTCAACCACTGAACCGCCAGGGAAGTCCTTGATTCAGCTTCTCTTAAGTTGTAAATCTCTCATTCAAGAAATATTTCTTTCAGGAGAAATTAATACAACATTGTAAATCAACTCTACTTCAGTAAAATTTAAGAAAACAATTATTTTTGAGCCCTACTATATGCATGGCAGTGGGTCCCTGGTGGTTTAGACAGTCAGGAATCTGCCTGCAGTGTAGGAGATGCAGGTTCTATCGCTGGGTCGGAAAGATCCCCTAGAGAAGGGAATGGCAACCCACTCCAGTATTCTTGCCTCCCCGTGGACAGAGGAGCCTGGCGGGCTACGATCCATAGGGTTGCAAAGAGTCAGAGACGACTGAGGGACTGACACTTTCACTTTCACATGCGTGGCATTGAACTGAATACTGAAAAGGAGGTAACGATGCAGCAAACACAATGCTGGGCAATAAGAAGCTCTCTATCTCAGACAGGAGATAACTTGTTGTATAAATAACACTAACACGAGATAGAAAGTGACAGAGGTCAAAAGAGCAGGCTGGAGGAGGGATGCTGTGTGGTCTGAATATGGAGAGGTCCCTTCCATCTTCTTGGGGGCACAGGGGCTGGGGGACAAGCTGGTTTGCTATCCACTGGATGAATGGTGCGTTTCATCATGCTTTGCACTTAAAATACTGTTTGCTCTGGCTATACGATCATCTATCCTCTCAAATTGCATTTGTCCTCATACTGACTCAAATACTATCTCTGTGAACTGGCTTTCACCTGTGTCCTTAAAGAAGTCACAGACTCACCTTTGGCCTCATATACAAAACAGTATTTTTTGTATGCTTTCCATTGTCTGTGCATATCTGATGATCAGTTCATTTATTTTTCTATCACCTATTCTATGATTTATATATACATATATATATCTCATTTGTATATATATCATCTAACTATGCTTTACATAAATCTATCTATACATACAACACATACATGACTACATGACTGTGAGTAATTTTTATTTTCTTCTCTACATATTTCTGTACTTTAAAATTTTCTACAATGAACAGACACAGCTTTTATAATCAGTGAAATATGCCATTAAAAAATAAATGATAGGACTTCTCTGGTGGCCCAGTGGTTAAGACTTCGCCTTCCATTGCAGGCGATTCAAGCTAAGATCCCACATGCTAAGATCCCACATGCCTCACAGCCACAAAACCAAAACCTAAAACAGGAGCAATATTGTGCATGTGTGCTAAGTAGCTTCAGTCGTGAGTCACTCTCTGTGACCCCATGGACAGTAGCAAATTCAATAAAGACTTTAAAAATGGTCCTGGTCCACATTAAAAAAAAAACCTTTAAATAAAATAGACAAATAAAGGAAAACAGTCTTCTGATCTCAGAGGGAGAGCAGTGAACAGTCCTGAAGCTAAATCTTAGTTCCCTGCCCAGGAATTAAACCTGGGTAACCTGGAATC